>NC_057804.1:664058520-664186640 GCF_018294505.1 Triticum aestivum
CTCCAAGTGGGAGGTTTGCTCTCCACTCAGTAGGATTTCAAACACTTAGGCGAGTACTAGACTGCAGCTAAGCCCCCGAGTGAGAGGTAGACTCACCACTCGGTAGGAATTCAAATACTTAGGCGAGTACTAGACTGCAGCTAAGCCCCCGAGTGTGAGGTTTGCTCTCCACTCGGTAGGATTTCAAACACTTAGGCGAAACGGATTCGCAGCTAAGCCCCCGAGTGGGAGGTTTGCTCTCCACTCGGTAGGATTTCAAACACTTAGGCGAAACGGATTCACTTCTAAGTCTCCGAGTGAGAGGCTTGCTCGTCACTCGGTAGGAATTTTGTTTACAAACTTAGGCGAAACGGATTCGCAGCTAAGCCACCCACTGGGGGATTTCTTACATAAACAAAGGCAACAACAATTAATGGGAAAATTATAAAACTTTTGTCTTTGATAAACAAACTACAAGAGTACTTTTATTACAACTCATCCGAGTGAGTACTTAAGTGCAAAAGGGGCGGAGCAGGTCCACATTCCAAGCTCGTGGCTCATCAACCTGGCGGCCGACATTGTAAAGACGGTATGCTCCATTGTGGAGGACTTTGGTGACGATGAAGGGGCCTTCCAAGTAGGGGCAAGTTTGTGTGTTTTCTGTTGGTCCACTCGGAGGACCAAGTCTCCTTATTGGAAGGCCCGATTCTTCACGTTTCTGGCGTGGAATCGACGCAAGTCTTGTTGATAGATGGTCGATCGGATCATGGCCATCTCTCTTTCTTCTTCTAGAAGGTCGACTGCGTCTTGTCGGGCTTGCTCTGCTTCAACTTCAGAGTAGAGCTCGACTCGTGGTGCATTGTGAAGCAGATCACTCGGCAGAAGCGCTTCAGCTCCATAGACCAGAAAGAACGGTGTTCTCCCAGTCGACCGATTTGGAGTAGTCCTCAATCCCCAAAGAACTGATGGAAGTTCGTCGACCCACGCGCCTGCTGCGTGTTTGAGATCATGCATCAACCGGGGTTTCAGTCCTTTGAGAATTAGGCCGTTGGCTCTTTCTGCTTGTCCATTCGACTGGTGGTGAGCGACCGAAGCATAGTCGACTCGTGTGCCTTGAGAAGCGCAAAAGGCTTTGAATTGGTCGGAATCGAAATTTGACCCATTATCAGTGATGATGCTATGCGGAACTCCATGTCTGAATATCAACTCTTTGATGAAACTGATAGCAGTGCCGGCATCAATATTCTTGATAGGCTTGGTCTCGATCCACTTGGTGAACTTGTCGACTGCCACCAGTACATGGGTGAAACCGCTCCTGCCAGTTCTCAGTGGTCCAACCATATCTAATCCCCAAACTGCGAAGGGCCAAATGATTGGAATGGTCTTCAGGGCTGAGGCGGGCTTGTGCGACATATTGGAGTAGAACTGACATCCTTCACACCTGTCGACTATCTCTTTTGCTATTTCACTTGCTCTGGGCTAGTAAAATCCCGCTCGGTATGCTTTAGCCACAATAGTCCGAGAGGACGCATGATGGCCACAGGTCCCCGAGTGGATGTCATTAAGAATTATCCAACCCTCTTCTGGCGTTATGCATTTCTGACTGGCTCCAGTCACGCTTTCTTTGTACAACTGTCCCTTCATGATAGTAAAGGCCTTGGATCGACGGACGATCTGTCGAGCCTCTTCTTCATTCTCTGGGAGCTCTTTCCTTAGGATATATGCGATGTAAGGCACTGTCCAATCGGGAGTGATAACCAAAACTTCCATGATAAGGTCAACCACGGCTAGGACCTCGACTTCAGTCGAATCCGTGGCACTTTTTGGCTGCGGGGCTTCTTCGGTGAAAGGATCCTCTCGAACTGACGGGGTGTGGATATGTTCCAAAAACACACCACTGGGAATGGCTTCTCTCTTGGAACCTATCTTTGCCAAATCATCAGCTGCTTTATTTTTCAGTCGGGGTATATGATGAAGCTCTAACCCCTTGAATTTCTTTTCCAGCTTTCTTAGTGCATTGCAGTAACCAGTCATGGCTGGGCTTCTGATGTCCCACTCCTTCATCACTTGGTTAACCACCAGATCTGAGTCGCCGTAGACCATGAGGCGACGAACGCCGAGTGAAATGGCCATACGCAACCCATACAAAAGTGCTTCATATTCTGCTTTGTTGTTGGAGTAATCAAAGTGAATCTGGAGTACATATCTGAGCTTATCTCCTTGGAGGGGAAACCAGCACTACCCCAGCACCGGAACCATTCAGCATTTTAGAGCCATCAAGGAACATGGTCCAGTGCTCTGAGTGAACTTGAGTCGGCAGCTGCTGTTCAGTCCACTCGGCGAGGAAATCTGCTATTGCTTGGGACCTGATAGCTTTCTTTGCCTCAAATCTGATATCCAGGGGAAGGACTTCAATCGCCCATTTTGCCACTCGACCAGTTGCATCTCTGTTGTGCAGAACTCTGACAATGGGGCGTCGCTGGCGACTGTAATGGTATGGTCAGAGAAATAATGAGCAACTTTCTTCGTGGTCAATAAATCCCATATACAAGCTTCTAATAATGAGGGTATCTTTGCTTTGATGGGGTCAGGACTTCAGAAATGTAATATACTGGGCGCTGAACTTTAAAGGCCTTTCCTTCTTCTTCCCGCTCGACCGTAAGTACTGTACTGACGACTTGTCCTGTGGTTGCAATGTACAGCAGCAAAGGCTCTTTGCTGATCGGGGCAGCAAGCATCGCTGGGTGGAAAGCAGGGCTTTTAGCTCTACAAACGATGCATCAGCTTCAGGAGTCCACTCGAACTTGTCTAACTTCTTCATCAGTCGGTAAAGAGGCAATGCCTTTTCACCGAGACGAGAGATGAATCGACTTAAAGCGGCCAAGCAACCAGTAAGCTTCTGAACATCGTGCACACACACAGGTCATTTCATTCGGAGTATAGTGCCCACTTTCTCTGGATTTGCGTCAATTCCCCGTTCGGAAACGAGAAAACCGAGCAAGTTTCCGCCAGGAACTCCGAATGTGCACTTTGATGGATTAAGCTTGATATCATACCTCCTGAGGTTGGCAAATGTTTCAGCGAGCTCAGTCAGCAGGTCGGAACCTTTCCGTGACTTGACCACAATATCATCCATGTGTGCTTCCACATTCCGACTGATTTGAGTGAGCAAACACTTCTGAATCATCCTCAATAACGTGGCTCCGGCATTCTTGAGGCCGAATGGCATGGTGACATAACAGAAGCACCCGAATGGGGTGATGAAAGCTGTTTTGATCTCATCGGGTCCATACAGACGGATCTGATGGTACCCGGAATAGGCGTCTAAGAAAGACAGTCGCTCACATCCTGCAGTCGAGTCGACTATTTGGTCGATGCGGGGGAGATGAAAATGATCTTTCGAGCAGGCCCGATTGATATGTTTAAAGTCAATGCACATGCGAAGTGACTTGTCCTTCTTGGGGAGCATGACAACATTGGCGAGCCACTCGGAGTGGTAAATTTCTCGGATAAACTCTGCTGCTAAGAGCCGAGCTACCTCCTTGCCAATGGCCTTCCTTTTCTGGACGGCGGACTGTCGCAGATGTTCCTTGATAGGTTTCGCTTTTGAGTCGACTCATAGACGATGCTCAGCCAGCCCCCTGGGTACACCTGGCATGTCAGAAGGTTTCCATGCAAAGATGTCCAAGTTCTCACGGAGGAACTGGATGAGCGCTTCTTCCTATTTAGGGTCGAGTGTTGTGGAGATATTAGTCGGAGCAGCGTTGGGGTCGGTCGGGTGGATGTGCACCGGTTTTGTCTCACAGGACGACTGAAATGCTGATTCCGTAGCGGGCTTCTTAGCTCGCAACAAATCACTCGGGTCTGCATTCTTCTGGTGTTCCTGCCACTCTTCTGCTACCATCTGAGCATCGACGATCTTTGAGCCTTTCTGAAAGCACTCTTCCGCCTTCTTGCGATTACCCGTAATAGTGATCACACCTTTAGGGCCAGGCATTTTCAATTTGAGGTACACGTAACATGGTCGAGCCATAAAACGTGCATAGGCTGGCCTGCCCAAAATAGCGTGATAGGCACTCTGGAAATCCACAACCTCAAATGTCAACTTTTCTTTGCGGAAATTTTTGGAATCACCAAAAACCACATCAAGAGCAATCTGGCCGAGTGACGCAGCCTTCTTGCTAGGAATGACTCCATAGAAACTCATGTTGGTGGTACTGAGTCTGGACATCGGAATGCCCATCCCTTGCAATGTCTCTGCGTATAGTATATTCAGGCTACTGCCACCATCCATTAACACTTTAGTCAGTCGAGTACCTTCGAAGACTGGGTCGACCACCAACGCTTGCCTCCAGGGGTGGCTATGTGTGTCGAGTGATCGGACTGGTCGAATGTGATGGCAGTCTGAGACCATTTCAGATAATTGGGTGTCGCCGGAGCAACCATATTCACTTCCCGATTGATAACTTTCAGTCGACTTTTGCTTTCAACGTCAGCAAAAATCATTAGGGTGGAATTGACCTTGAGATATCCATCGTCACTATCTTCTTTGTCCTCAACTTTGTCCAACTCCTTTTCCTTATCCTTGGGCTGTTTCCCCTGGAATTGCTGGATCAAGAGCCGACACTGCCGAGTGGTATGTTTCGGGTAAATGAAGTTACCCTCTTCATCTTTCTTCGTGTGGATGTGGCATGGCAAATCCATCACGTCATTTCCCTCCTTGTCTTTCACCTTCTTAGGGTTCCAAGGCCCTTTGGGCTTCCCTTTAAACTTTCCTTGAGTGACGGCCAAGGCTTCTCCAGGAGCAGCTGGCTCAGCTTTCCATTTTTGCTTCCGACTGGAGTTCGCTCCTCCGGTTTCATGGGCGACTGACTTGTGCTTGCCACTCCGGAGTCGATCCTCTTCTTCACCATTGACATACTTGGTGGCTATCTCCATCATTCGACTCAGAGACATGTCTCCGGTTCGACCGAATTTCAGGTTCAGCTCTCTGTACTTAACACCTTCCTTGTAGGCACAGACTGCCTGGTGATCAGATACATTCTCTACCGTGTGATGCAATGTGATCCATCTCTGGATGTAATCTCTCAAAGTCTCATTTAGTTTCTGTACACAAGTTTGCATCTCTGTCAGTCCTGCTGGTCGCTTGCAAGTTCCTTCAAACGTTCTGACGAACACTCGGGAAAGATCTTCCCAAGTGTAAATGCTGCTGGGTGCTAACTGATTCAGCCACGCTCTGGCCGAGCCCTCCAACATAAGAGGAAGATGCTTCATGGCCACCTCATCATTGCCGCCACCGATCTGAACAGCCACTCGGTAGTCCTCAAGCCAAGTATTAGGCTTGGACTCACCAGTGAACTTACTGACTCCAGTCGCCAACCTGAAGTTGGGAGGAATCACCGCGGCCCTGATGGCCTTGCTGAAGCACTCTGGTCCTGAGACGTGCACTCTGCTGCTGGTGGGGACATCTCTGTCGTGACCCTCTCGGTGAGCTCTGTTCCTGTCGACCAGACCTTGAATGATAATGGATCTCATATCAAAGCCTGGTTCCCTGGGGTCGACAGGAATCCTTCGCCCAACACTGTGCTGGCGTCTATCATCCTGCTGTCGAGGCGCGTACGGTCCACCCCTTGGGGGAGGGGTGGGCACTCGACGTCGATCATCGTGATCGAATCGGTGATCATACTGCTCACGGTTCTTGTACTGATCATGCCGGTCTCCATGCCCCTCACGCCTCGGGGGCGATCTGGGGCTGTCAGCCGACTGAATTGTATTTGCAGCTACGGATCAGCTGTGAATCCTGTTCCGCGACTGTGATACAGCTGAATTTTGATCTCCTGCTGCCCGGAGTAAATCTCTGATCTGCATCAAGCCTCTGCCAGCCTCTGACTGAGAAGGCTGAATTGACTCTGCTATACGGGCCGTAGCTCCTAAATTCTGAATCGGAGTTCGATATACCTGAGTCGGTGGTGGAAAGAGCTGATGTCGATTGGAGTCCGGAACCCGTTGTCGTGCATGCTCGTCGAGCTGATGTCGAAGGTTCTCCAGTCGAGTGCGCTCAGCCAAGTTGGCCAAGCGCGCGTCCTCTAAGGCACGAGCCTCAGGGGTTTCTCCAACGATAGGAGTGTGAAGTGCATCCATGTTCCGGCGGCGAAGTCCTTCCCTCTGCAGCGAATTGAGGGGCTCGGGGAGATATTCTTCATGGGTATGTGACGGATCGCCTCCGCCATCACCTCCTTCAGCGCCGGGAAAACCGGGAGGACCGCGTGGTCCATCGACCATCAGAACCTCCGCCGCTGGATCACTGCTGTCGCACTTGGATGCAGTCTCTGCGGAGCCAGTCGACAGGTCGAACAGGCCGTAGAGAGATTCGTCAGGCTCGATTGTCGTGACTTGGGGGGTGGCCGGCTAGCGGGCCACCGCGTGCCTCACCCACCGCTGAAGCCTCGACCGACTGAAGCGCTTGCACCGGCGGGAAGCAGGGAGGGAGGATGACACGACGATCGACCGATACTGGGTTGACGGTTGCTGCAGGGGGACGCTGCGGATGCACGCGCGAAAGTGTGTTGCTCTACGGACTGGGAGCACGTCGATGTCGAGCGGAGCCTCCTGAAGCCAAGCAGAGTCGTCGGCGACGAACGTGAGCGTGCCGAGACGGATCTCGCGGCCCTCGACCAAAACTCCGCCTGAAACCATGATGAAGGAGATCGGAAAAATTGCAACTTCTCCAATAAGTCACTAAGACACCTGCCCCAAGGTGGGCGCCAACTTTCGTGGTTCTAAGTCTGACAGCAGTGTAGGGGGGTACTAAGGGAGAGGCAAGATCCAAGCTATGGAGTAGTTGTATACGCAAGAGTTTTACGAGTTCAGGCCCTTCTCGGAGGAAGTAACAGCCCTACGTCTCGGAGCCCGGAGGCGGTCGACTGGATTATATGTGTATGAGTTACAGGGGTGCGAACCATTTACATTGAGGAGGGGGTGGCTTATATAGAGTTCGCCAGACCCCTCCAGCCCTCAGTTATGCAGGGTTTAAAGTACATTAAGACCGGGGGTTATTGGTAACACCCACATAAAGTGCTATGAAGACCATAAAGGCTACTTAATGACAGACCGTTACGTGCAGAGTGACTTCAGATCTCCTGGCTGTCGAGTGGCTGGCTTCATGGTCGAGTGCCCTCGAGTATGTCGAGTGGAACACTTCTGAGTCGATTGACAGGTGGTTTCTTTTAGAGATGTCCTTGGGTAGGGTAGTTTGGACAGGTCCATGACCCTACCCTAGGTACATACCTTCATCAGGTTGCCCCCAGCCTCCATTGAAGTCTCCCATGTAATATGGCGCATAGGGGGGTTGTGACATCCATGGTGTCGGTATCCATGACCCATATGGCCTTGCACAGCATCAAAACTCTTTCTCCAGAGGCGATCTTGAACGTTTTGAATGTGATGGACGATTAGAGCTAGAACCGGCCACTTGACTTGCATATTTGGATAACAACATATCAAAAGTTGGCTTGATTTTCTTGTACTTAGTTTAATTCTTTTTCCACTTGCCAACTTTTGAATTCTTAGGCTTGATCAATTTAACATGAGTATCCTCTTGCACTTGTGGTTGCCCCCCGAGTGTAGCATTTTTTATAGTGATCTTCAACACTTCCTTGCCATCGGGTTGCTTCTCAAGCACAACCTTTCTTCACAAGACCTAGTCACCCTCCTTGCTATTCCTGGGTTCACCAATAACAACATTATCTTTATTAGCGGATTCAGCTATGTTAGGACAAAATAACATTTTCTTCCCTTCCAAGTCCATGGTGTTTATCGGGAAGGGTTGTTTATCAACTTGCATCTCAGCAAAATTCAGTCGTCCGTCATTAATGGCCGATTGTATCTGTCGTCAAAAAACATTGCAATCATTAGTAGCATGAGAAAATGAATTATGGTAATTGCAATAAGCACGCCGTTTTAGCTCCTCAAACGGCGGTATGGTGTGTGATATTCTAATCATCTTGTCTTGCAAGGGAGCATCAAATATTTTATCACACTTTGATATATCAAAAGTAAACCTCATCTCCTCATCATGATTCTTGTGAATCGGCTTAAGAGCATTGCACATATACGGTTTGGCCTTTGAGGACCAAACAAATTAAGTAGTATAGACATCAACCTCATCGCGAGTGGAAGCGTTCAAGAGAACGGGGTTGAGGGAGTCGTACTCGTCGTGATCCAAATCACCGGAGATCCTAGCGTCGAACAGACGACACCTCCGCGTTCAACACACGTACGGTCAGGAAGACGTCTCCTCCTTCTTGATCCAGCAAGGGGGAAGGAGAGGTTGATGAAGATCCAGCAGCACAACGGCGTGGTGGTGGAAGCAGGAGCGATCTCGGCAGGGCTTCGCCAAGCTCTACGAGAGGGAGAGGTGTTGCGGAGGGAGAGGGAGGCGCCAGGAGCAAGGGTGCGCAGCCCTCCCTCCCCCTCTCATTATATAGGGCCCCTAGGGGGGGGCGGCCCTAGGAGATCCAATCTCCAAGGGAGGGCAGCGGCCAAGGGGGTGGCTTGCCCCCCAAGCCAAGTGGGGCGCCCCCCACCCCTAGGGTTTCCAACCCTAGGCACAAGAGGAGGCCCAAGGGGGGGGCGCACCAGCCCACCAGGGGCTGGTTCCCTCCCCACTTCAGCCCATGGGCCATCCGGGATAGGTGGCCCCACCCGATGGACCCCCAAGACCCTTCCGGTGGTCCCGGTACAATACCGGTGACCCCTGAAACTTTCCCGATGGCCGAAACTGGACTTCCTATATATAATTCTTCACCTCCGGACCATTCCGGAACTCCTCGCGACGCCCTTGATCTCATCCGAGACTCCGAACAACTTTCCGGTTACTGCATACTCATATCTCTACAACCCTAGCTTCACCGAACGTTAAGTCTGTAGACCCTACGGGTTCGGGAGACATGCAGACATGACCGAGACGACTCTCCGGTCAATAACCAACAGCGGGATCTGGATACCCATGTTGGCTCCCACATGTTCCTCGATGATCTCATCGGATGAACAATGATGTTGAGGATTCATGTAATCCCGTATACAATTCCCTTTGTCAATCGATACGTTACTTGCCCGAGATTCGATCGTCGGTATCCCAATACCTCGTTCAATCTCGTTACCGGCAAGTCACTTTACTCGTACCGTAATGCATGATCCCTTGACCAAACACTTGGTCACTTTGAGCTCATTATGATGATGCATTATCGAGTGGGCCCAGAGATATCTCTCCGTCATACGGAGTGACAAATCCCAGTCTCGGTCCGTGTCAACCCAACAGATACTTTCAGGGATACCCGTAGTATACCTTTATAGTCACCCAGTTACGTTGTGACGTTTGGTACACCCAAAGCACTCCTACAGTATCTGGGAGTTACACGATCTCATGGTCTAAGGAAAAGATACTTGACATTGGAAAAGCTCTAGCAAACAAACTACACGATCTTGTGCTATGCTCAGGATTGGGTCTTGTCCATCACATCATTCTCCTAATGATGTGATCCCGTTATCAATGACATCCAATGTCCATAGTCAGGAAACCATGACTATCTATTGATCAACGAGCTAGTCAACTAGAGGCTTACTAGGGACACGTTGTGGTCTATGTATTTACACATGTATTACGATTTCCGGATAACACAATTATAGCATGAATAATAGACAATTATCATGAACGAGGAAATATAATAATGATCAATTTATTATTGCCTCTAGGGCATATTTCCAACAGTCTCCCACTTGCACTAGAGTCAATAATCTAGTTACATTGTGATGAATCGAACACCCATAGAGTTCTGGTGTTGATCATGTTTCGCTCGTGAAAGAGGTTTAGTCAACGGATCTGCGACATTCAGATCCGTATGCACTTTGCAAATATCTGTGTCTCCATCTTGAACATTTTCACGAATGGAGTTGAAGCGACGCTTGATGTGCCTAGTCTTCTTGTGAAACCTGGGCTCCTTGGCAAGGGAAATAGCTCCAGTGTTGTCACAGAAGAGAGAGATCGGCTCCGACGCATTGGGTATGACTCCTAGGTCGGTGATGAACTCCTTCATCCATATTGCTTCATGCGCTGCCTCCGAGGCTTCCATGTACTCCACTTCACATGTAGATCCCACCACGACACTTTGCTTGCAACTGCACCAGCTTACTGCCCCACCATTCAAAATATACACGTATCCGGTCTGTGACTTAGAGTCATCCAGATCTGTGTCGAAGCTAGTGTCGACGTAACCCTTTACGACGAGCTCTTCGTCACATCCATAAACGAGAAACATATCCTTAGTCCTCTTCAGGTACTTCAGGATATTCTTGACCGCTGTCCAATGTTCCTTGTCGGGATTACTTTGCTACCTTCCTGCCAAACTTACGGCAAGGTTTACATCAGGTCTGGTACACAGCATGGCATACATAATAGACCCTATGGCTGAGGCATAGGGGATGACACTCATCTCTTCTTTATCTTCTGCCGTGGTCGGGCATTGAGCCGAGCTCAATCTCACACCTTGCAATACAGGCAAGAACCCTTTCTTGCACTGATCCATATTGAACTTCTTCAATATCTTATCAAGGTATGTGCTTTGTGAAAGACCTATGAGGCGTCTCGATCTATCCCTATAGATCTTGATGCCTAATATGTAAGCAGCTTCTCCAAGGTCCTTCATTGAAAAACACTTATTCAAGTAGGCCTTAATGTTGTCCAAAAGTTCTATATCATTTCCCATCAAAAGTATGTCATCTACATATAATAGGAGAAATGCTACAGAGCTCCCACTCAATTTCTTGTAAACGCAGGCTTCTCCATAAGTCTGCATAAACCCAAACTCTTTGATCATCTCATCAAAGCCAATGTTCCAACTCTGAGATGCTTGCACCAGCCCATAAATGGATCGCTGGAGCTTGCATACCTTGTTAGCATTCTCAGGATCGACAAAACCTTCCGGCTGCATCATATACAGTTCTTCCTTAAGATAGCCGTTAAGGAATGCCGTTTTGATGTCCATTTGCCATATCTCATAATCATAGTATGCGACAATTGCTAACATGATTCGGACGGACTTTAGCTTCGCTACGGGAGAGAAAGTCTCATCGTAGTCAACCCCTTGAACTTGCCGATAACCCTTAGCGACAAGTCGAGCTTTATAGATGGTACCATTACCATCTGCGTCCGTCTTCTTCTTAAAGATCCATTTGTTCTCTATTGCTCGCCGATCATCGGGCAAGTCTGTCAAAGTCCACACTTTGTTTTCATACATGGATCCTATCTCGGATTGCATGGCTTCAAGCCATTTGTTGGAATCTGGGCCCGCCATCGCTTCTTCATAGTTCGAAGGTTCACCGTTGTCTAACAACATGATTTCCAGGACAGGTTGGCATACCACTCTGGTGTGGAACGTGGCCTTGTGGACCTATGAAGTTCAGTAGCAACTTGATCTGAAGTACCTTGATCATCATCATTAATTTCCTCTCCAGTCGGTGTAGGCACCACAGGAACATTTTCCTGAGCTGCACTACTTTCTGGTTCAAGAGGTAGTACTTCATCGATTTCTACTTTCCTCCCACTTACTTGTTTCGAGAGAAACTCTTTCTCCAGGAAGGACCCGTTCTTGGCAACAAAGATCTTGCCTTCGGATCTAAGATAGAAGTGAAGGGGAACATAGCAGAAATTCAAAATTTCCTACGAGTCACCAAGATCTATCTATGGAGAGACTAGCAACGAGAGAGAGGGGAGTGCATCTACATACCCTTGTAGATCGCTAAGTGGAAGCGTTCAAGAGAACGGGGTTGAAGGAGTCGTACTCGTCGTGATCGAAATCACCAGAGATCCTAGTGCCGAACGGACGGCACCTCCGCGTTCAACACACGTACAGCCTGGTGACGTCTCCCATGCCTTCATCCAGCAAGGAGAGAGGGAGAGGTTGGGGAAGACTCCGTCCAGCAGCAGCACAACGGCGTGTGGTGGTGGAGCGTGGCAATCCTGCAGGGCTTTGCCAAGCACCGCGGGAGAGGAAGAGGACTTGGGGGAGGGGGAGGGCTACGCTAGAACTTGGGTGCGGCTGCCCTCCCACCCCCCACATATATATAGGGGCAAGGGAGAGGGGCCCCGGCCCCCTCAGATCCAATCTGAGGAGGGGGCGGCGGCCAAGGGGGTTGCCTTGCCCCCATGGCAAGGGGGAGGCGCCCCCTTCCCCTAGGGTTTTCAACCCTAGGCGCCTTGGGCCCTGGTGGAGGGCACACCAGCCCACCTGGGGCTGGTACACTCCCACACATGGCCCACGCAGCCCTCTACGGCTAGTGGCCCCACCTGGTGGACCCCCGGGACCCTCCCGGTGGTCTCGGTACGTTACCAATAGCACCTAAAACTTTTCCGGTGACCAAAACAGGACTTCCCATATATTAATCTTTACCTCCGGACCATTCCGAAACTCCTCGTGACGTCCGGGATCTCATCCGGGACTCCGAACATCATTCGGTAACCACGTATATCTATTCCCTATAACCCAAGCGTCATCGAACCTTAAGTGTCTAGACCCTACGGGTTCGGGAACCATGCAGACATGACCGAGACGTTCTCCGGTCAATAACCAAAAGCGGGATATGGATACCCATGTTGGCTCCCACATGTTCCACGATGATCTCATCGAATGAACCACAATGTCACGGACTCAATCAATCCCGTATTCGATTCCCTTTGTCTAGCGGTATTGTACTTCCCGAGATTCGATCGTCGGTATGCCGATACCTTGTTCAATCTCGTTACCAGCAAGTCTCTTTACTCGTTCCGTAACACATCATCCCGTGATCAACCCCTTGGTCACATTGTGCACATTATGATGATATCCTACCGAGTGGGCCCAGAGATACCTCTCCGTCACACGGAGTGACAAATCCCAGTCTTGATTCGTGCCAACACAACAGACACTTTCAGAGATACCCGTAGTGCACCTTTATAGCCACCCAGTTATGTTGTGATGTTTGGTACACCCAAAGCATTCCTACAGTATCCGGGAGTTTCACAATCTCATGGTCTAAGGAAATGATACTTGACATTAGAAAAGCTTTAGTATACGAACTACACGATCTTTGTGCTAGGCTTAGGATTGGGTCTTGTCCTTCACATCATTCTCCTAATGATGTGATCCCGTTATCAACGACATCCAATGTCCATGGTCAGGAAAACGTAACCATCTATTGATCAACGAGCTAGTCAACTAGCGGCTTATTAGGGACATGGTGTTGTCTATGTACCCACACATGTATCTGAGTTTCCTATCAATACAATTATAGCATGGATAATAAACGATTATCATGAACAGGGAAATATAATAATAATAACTAATTTATTATTGCCTCTAGGGCATTTTTCCAACAGTCTCCCACTTGCACTAGAGTCAATAATCTAGTTCACATCGCCATGTGATTAACACTCACAGGTCACATCGCCATGTGACCAACATCCAAAGAGGTTACTAGTGTCACTAAACTAGTTAACATCATCATGTGATTAAGACTCAATGAGTTCTGGGGTTTGATCATGTTTTGCTTGTGAGAGAGGTTTTAGTCAACGGGTCTGCAACATTCGGATTCGTATGTACTTCACAAATCTCTAGGTCATATCGTAAATGCTGCTTCCACGCTCCACTTGGAGCTATTCCAAATGGTTTCTCCACTATACGTATCCGGTTTGCTACTCAGAGTCACTCGGATAGGTGTTAAAGCTTGCATCGACATAACCCTTTATGCCGAACTCTTTATCACCTCCATAATCGAGAAACATGTCCTTATTTACTCCAAGGACAATTTTGACCGCTGTCCAATGATCCATTCCTGGATCATTCTTGTACCCCTTGACTGACTCACGGCAAGGCACACTTCCGGTGCGGTACGGAGCATAGCATACTATAGAGCCTACGTCTGAAGCATAGGGGATGACCTTCGTCCTTTCTCTCTCTTCTGCCGTGGTCGAGCTTCAAGTCTTAACTTCATACCTTACAACTCAGGCAAGAACTCCTTCTCTGACTGATCCATCTTGAACACCTTCAAGATCATGTCAAGGTATGTGCTCATTTGAAAGTACCATTTAGCGGTTTTTGATCTATCCTTATAGATCTTGATGCTCAATGTTCAAGCAGCTTAATCCAGGTTTTCTATTGAAAAACGCTTTTCAAATAACCCTATATGCTTTCCAGAAATTCTTCATCATTTCTGATCAACAATATGTCAACAACATATACTCATCAGAAATGCTACAGTGCTCCCACTCACTTCTTTGGAAATACAAGTTTATCATAAACTTTGTATAAACCCAAAATCTTTGATCATCTCATCAAAGCGTACATTCCAACTCCGAGATGCTTACTCCAGTCCTTAGAAGGACTGCTGGAGCTTTGCATACTTGTTAGCGTCTTTCAGGATTGTCAAAACCTTCTGGTTGTATCACATACAACCTTTCTTCAAGAAAATTGTCGAGGAAACAATGTTTTGACATCCTATCTGCAAGATTTCATAAATAATGCAGTAACTGCTAATCCAATTCCAACAGACTCTTAGCATCACTACGAGTGAGAAAGCCTCACCATAGTCAACTCCTTGAACTTGTCAAAAATCATCTTAACAACAAATCGAGCTCTCTTAATGGTGATACTTACCATCATTGTCCGTCTTCCTTTTAAAATCCATCTGTACCCAATAGTCTTACGACCATCAAGTAGTTCTGCCAAAGTCTACACTTTGTTTTCATACATGGATCCTCTCTCAGATTTTATGGCCTCGAGCCATTTGTCAGAATCCGGGGCCACCATCGCTTCTCCATAGCTCGTATGTTCACTGTTGTATAGCAACATGACCTCTAAGACAGGATTGCGTACTACTCTGAAATAGTACGCGTCCTTGTCGACCTATGAGTTTTGGCAGTGACTTGATCTGAGGCTTCATGATCACTATCATCAGCTTCCACTTCAATTGGTGTAGGTGCCACAGGAACAACTTCCTATGCCCTGCTACACACTAGTTGAAGTGATGGTTCAACAACCTCATCAAGTCTCCACCATCCTCCCACTCAATTCTTTCGAGAGAAACTTTTCCTCGAGAAAGGACCCGTTTCTAGAAACAATCCTTTTGCTTTCGGATCTGAAATAGGAGGTATACCCAACTATTTTTGGGTGTCCTATGAAGATGCATTTATCCATTTTGGGTTCGATCTTATCACGATGAAACTTTTTCACACAAGCGTTGCAGCCCCAAACTTTTAAGAAACGACAACTTAGGTTTCTCCAAACCATAGTTCAAATGGTGTCATCTCAACGGAATTACGTGGTGCCCTATTAAAGTGAGTGCGGTTGTCTCTAATGCCTAACCCATGAACGATAGTGGTAATTCGATAAGATACATCATGGTACGCACCATATCCAATAGGGTGCAACTATGATGTTCGGATACACCATCACACTATGGTGTTCCACGCGGTATTAAATGTGAAACAATTTCCACAATGTCTTAATTGCGTGCCAAAGCTCGTAACTCAGATACTCATCTCTATGATCATATCATAAACATTTTATCCTCTTGTCACGATGATCTTCAACTTCACTCTGAAATTACTTGAACCATTCAATAATTCAGACTTGTGTTTCATCAAGTAAATATACTCAACATCTACTCAAATCATCTGTGAAGTAAGAACATAACGATATTCACTTCATGCCTCAGCACTCATTGGACTTCACACATCAAAATGTGTTACTTCCAACAAGTTGCTATGTTGTTCCATCTCAATGAAAACGAGGCTTTTCAGTCATCTTGCCCATGTGGTATGATTTGCATATCTCAAGTGATTCAAAATTAAGTGAGTCCAAACGATCCATCTGCATGGAGTTTCTTCATGCGTATACACCAATAGACATGGTTCGCATGTCTCAAACTTTTCAAAAATGAGTGAGTCCAAAGATCCATCAGCATGGAGCTTCTTTATGCGTTTTATACCAATATGACTTACATGGCAGTGCCACAAGTAAGTGGTACTATCATTACTATCTTATATCTTTTGGCATGAACATGTGTATCACTACGTTCGAGATTCAATAAACCATTCATTTTAGGTGCAAGACCATTGAAGGTATTATTCAAATAAACAGAGTAACCATTATTCTTCTTAAATGAATAACCGTTTTGCGATAGACATAATCCAATCATGTCTATGCTAAACACAAACACCAAATGACAATTATTTAGGTTTAATACCAATCTTGATGGTAGAGGGAGTGTGCGATGTTTGATCACATCAACCTTGGAAACACTTCCAACACACATCGTTATCTCACCTTTAGCTAGTATCCGTTTATTCCGTAGCCTTTTACTTCGAGTTACTAACACTTAGCAATCGAACCGGTATCTCAATACCCTGGTGCTACTAGGAGTACTAGTAAAGTACACATTTGATTCAATGTATATCCAATATACTTCTGTCAACCTTGCCTGCCTTCTCATCTACCAAGTATCTAGGGTAGTTCTCCTTCAGTGTCCGTTCCCGCATTACAGAAGCACTTAGTCTCGGGTTTGGGTTCATCCCTGGGTTTCTTCACTGGAGCAGCAACTGATTTGCCGTTTCATGAAGTACCCCTTCTTGCCCTTGCCCTTCTTGAAACTAGTGGTTTCACTAACCATCAACAATTGATGCTCCTTCTTGATTTCTACTTTCGCGGTGTCAAACATCGCGAATATTTCAAGGATCATCATATCTATCCATGATATGTTATAGTTCATCATGAAGCTCTAGTAGCTTGGTGGCAATGTCTTTGGAGAAACATCACTATCTCATCTGGAAGATTAATTCCCACTCAATTCAAGTGATTGTTGTACCCAGACAATCTGAGTACAAGCTCAACGATTGAGCATTTCTCCCTTAGTTTGTAGGCTAAGAAGCTCGTCGGAGGTCTTATACTTCTTGACGTGGGCACGAGCCTGAAATCCCAATTTCAGCCCTTGGAACATCTCATATGTTCCGCGACATTTCGAAATCGTCTTCGGTGCCTCAATTCTAAACCGTTTAACATTACCAAACTATCATGTAGTCATGAAAACGTGTATGTCAGATGTTCGCAACATCCACAGACCACGTTTGAGGTCCAGCACACCGAACGGTGCATTAAGGACATAAGCCTTCTAATGCCCGCATAATTGCTACTGTCAACTTTCAACTATATTTTCTCTTAGGAACATATCTAAAATAGTAGAACCAAAGCGAGAGCTATGACATAATTTGCAAAGGACTTTTGACTATGTTCAGGATAATTAAGTTCATCTAATGAACTCCCACTCAGATAGACATCCCTCTAGTCATATAAGTGATTACATGATCCGAGTCAACTAGGCCGTGTCCGATCATCACGTGAGATGGACTAGTCATCATCGGTGAACATCTTCATGTTGATCGTATCTACCATACGACTCATGCTCGACCTTTCAGTCTCTTGTGTTTCGAGGCCATGTCGGTACATGCTAGGCTCGTCAAGTCAACCTAAGTGTTTCACGCGTGTAAATCTGGCTTACACCCGTTGTATGTGAACGTTAGAATCTATCACACCCGATCATCATGTGGTGCTTCGAAACAACGAACTTTCGCAACGGTGCACAGTTAGGGGGAACACTTTCTTGAAATTTTAATGAGGGATCATCTTATTTACTACCGTCGTTCTAAGCAAATAAGATGCATAAACATGATAAACATCACATGCAATCAAATAGTGACATGATATGGCCAATATCATTTTGCTCCTTTTGATCTCCATCTTCGGGGCTCCATGATCATCATCGTCACCGGCATGACACCATGATCTCCATCATCGTGTCTCCATGAAGTTGTCTTGCCAACTATTACTTCTACTACTATGGCTAACGGTTTAGCAATAAAGTAAAGTAATTACATGGCGTTGTTCAGTGACACGCAGGTCATACCATAAATAAAGACAACTCCTATGGCTCCTGCTAGTTGTCATACTCATCGACATGCAAGTCGTGATTCCTATTACAAGAACATGATCAATCTCATACATCACATATCATTCATCACATTCTTTTGGCCATATCACATCACATAGCATACCCTGCAAAAACAAGTTAGACGTCCTCTAATTGTTGTTTGCATGTTTTACGTGGTTGCTATGGGTTTCTAGCAAGAACGTTTCTTACCTATGCAAAAACCACAACGTGATATGTCAATTGCTATTTACCCTTCATAAGGACCCTTTTCATCGAATCCGATCCGACTAAACTGGGAGAGAATGGCACCCGCTAGCTACCTTATGCAACAAGTGCATGTCAGTCGGTGGAACCTGTCTCACGTAAGTGTACGTGTAAGGTCGGTCCGAGCCGCTTCATCCCACAATACCGTCGAGACAAGATTGGACTAGTAACGGTAAGCATATTGAACAAAATCAACGCCCACAACAACTTGTGTTCTACTCGTGCATAGAATCTACGCAATAGACCTAGCTCATGATGCCACTATTGGGGAACTTAGCAGAAATTCAAAATTTTCCTACGAGTCACCAAGATCTATCTTTGGATAGACTAGCAACAAGAGAGAGGGGAGTGCATCAACATAACCTTGTAGATTGCTAAGCGGAAGCGTTCAAGAGAACGAGGTTGAACGAGTCGTACTCGCCGTGATCCAAATCACCGGAGATCCTAGTGCCGAACAGACGGCACCTCCGCGTTCAACACATGTACAGCCCGATGACGTCTCCCATGCCTTGATCCAGCAAGGAGAGAGGGAGAGGTTGGGGAAGACTCCGTCCAGCAGCAGCACAACGGCGTGGTGGTGGTGGAGGAGCGTGGCAATCCTGTAGGGCTTCGCCAAGCACCGCGGGAGAGGAAGAGGACTTGGGAGAGGGGGAGGGCTGCGCCAGAACTTGGGTGCGGCTGCCCTCCCACCCCCCACATATATATAGGGGCAAGGGAGAGGGGGGCCGGCCCCCTTAGGTCCAATCTGAGGAGGGGGCGGCGGCCAGGGGGTTGCCTTGCCCCCCAAGGCAAGGGGGAGGCGCCCCCTTCCCCTAGGGTTTTCAACCCTAGGCACCTTGGACCCAGGTGGGGGGCGCACCAGCCCACATGGGGCTGGTCCCCTCCCACACTTGGCCCACGCAGCCCTCTGGGGCCAGTGGCCCCACCTGGTGGACCCCCAGGACCTTCCCGGTGGTCCCGGTACGTTACCGATAGCACCTGAAACTTTTCCGGTGACCAAAACAGGACTTCCCATATATTAATCTTTACCTCCGAACCATTCCGGAACTCCTTGTGATGTCTGGGGTCTCATCCGGGACTCCGAACATCATTCAGTAACCATGTATATCTATTCCCTATAACCCAAGCGTCATCGAACCTTAAATGTGTAGACCCTACGGGTTCGGGAACCATGCAGACATGACTGAGACGTTCTCCGGTCAATAACCAACAGCGGGATATGGATACCCATGTTGGCTCCCACATGTTCCACGATGATCTCATAGGATGAACTACGATGTGAAGGACTCAATCAATCCCGTATTCAATTCCCTTTGTCTAGCGGTATTGTACTTGCCCGAGATTCGATCGTCGGTACGCCGATACCTTGTTCAATCTCATTACCGAGAAGTCTCTTTACTCGTTCCATAACACATCATCCCGTGATCAACCCCTTGGTCACATTGTGCACATTATGATGATGTCCTACCTAGTGGGCCCAGAGATACCTCTCCGTCACACGGAGTGACAAATCCCAGTCTCGATTCGTGCCAACCCAATAGACACTTTCAGAGATACCCGTAATGCACCTTTATAGCCACCCAGTTATGTTGTGACATTTGGTACACCCAAAGCATTCCTACGGTATCCGGGAGTTGCACAATCTCATGGTCTAAGGAAATGATACTTGACATTAGAAAAGCTTTAGCATACGAACTACACGATCTTTGTGCTAGGCTTAGGATTGGGTCTTGTCCATCACATCATTCTCCTAATGATGTGATCCCGTTATCAACGACATCCAATGTCCATGGTCAGGAAACCGTAACCATCTATTGATCAACGAGCTAGTCAACTAGAGGCTTACTAGGGACATGGTGTTGTCTATGTACCCACACATGTATCTGAGTTTCCTATCAATACAATTATAGCATGGATAATAAACGATTATCATGAACAGGGAAATATAATAATAATAACTAATTTATTATTGCCTCTAGGGCATATTTCCAACAAGAAGGTATACCCAATTGTTTCTTTAGGGTATCCTACGAAGACGCATTTTTCCGACTTGGGTTCGAGCTTTTCAGAATGAAGTTTCTTGACATAAGCATCGCATCCCGAAACTTTTCGAAACAACAGCTTAGGTTTCTTCCCAAACCACAATTCATATGGTGTCATCTCAACGGATTTAGAAGGTGCCATATTTAAAGTGAATGTAGCTGTCTCTAGAGCGTATCCCCAAAATGATAGCGGTAAATCGGTGAGTGACATCATAGATCGTACCATATCCAATAGAGTGCGATTACAACGTTCGGACACACCTTTACGTTGAGGTGTTCCAGGCGGCGTGAGTTGTGAAACGATTCCACATTTCCTTAAGTGCGTACCAAATTTGTGACTTAAATATTCTCCTCCATGATCTGATCGTAAGAACTTTATTTTTCGGTCACATTGATTCTCTACCTCATTCTGAAATTCCTTGAACTTTTCAAAGGTCTGAGACTTGTGTTTCATCAAGTAGACATACCCATATCTACTTAAGTCATCAGTGAGAGTGAGAACATAACGATAGCCTCCGCGAGCCTCAACGCTCATTGGACCACACACATCAGTATGTATGATTTCCAATAAGTTGGTTGCTCGCTCCATTGTTCCGGAGAACGGAGTCTTGGTCATTTTGCCCATGAGGCATGGTTCACATGTGTCAAATGATTCATAATAGAGAGACTATAAAAGTCCATCAGCATGTAGCTTCTTCATGCGCTTGACACCAATGTGACCAAGGCGGCAGTGCCACAAGTATGTGGGACTATCATTATCAACCTTACATCTTTTGGTATTCACACTATGAATATGTGTAACATTACGTTCGAGATTCATTAAGAATAAACCATTGACCAGCGGGGCATGACCATAAAACATATCTCTCATATAAATAGAACAACCATTATTCTTGGATTTAAATGAGTAGCCATCTCGTATTAAACGAGATCCAGATACAATGTTCAGGCTCAAAGCTGGCACTAAATAACAATTATTGAGGTTTAAAACTAATCCCGTAGGTAAATGTAGAGGTAGCGTGCCGACGGCGATCACATCGACCTTGGAACCATCCCCGACGCGCATCTTCACCTCGTCCTTCGCCAGTCTCCGCTTATTCCGCAGCTCCTGCTTTGAGTTACAAATATGAGCAACCGCACCGGTATCAAATACCCAGGAGCTACTACGAGTACTGGTAAGGTACACATCAATTACATGTATATCACATATACCTTCAATGTTGCCGGCCTTCTTGTCCGCTAAGTATTTGGGGCAGTTCCGCTTCCAGTGAACCTTCCCTTTGCAATAAAAGCACTCAGTCTCAGGCTTGGGTCCATTCTTTGGCTTCTTCCCGGCAACTGGTTTACCGGACGCGGCAACTTCCTTGCCGTCCTTCTTGAAGTTTTTCTTAGCCTTGCCTTTCTTGAACTTAGTGGTTTTATTGACCATCAACACTTGATGTTCCTTTTTGATTTCCACCTCTGCTGACTTCAGCATTGAAAGTACTTCAGGAATAGTTTTCACCATCCCCTGCATATTGTAGTTCATCACAAAGCTCTTGTAGCTAGGTGGGAGCGACTGAAGGATTCTGTCAATGACCGCCTCGTCCGGGAGGTTAATGTCCAGCTGGGACAAGCGGTTGTGCAACCCATACATTTTGAGTATGTGATCACTGACAGAACTATTTTCCTCCATCTTACAACTGTAGAACTTGTCGGAGACTTCATATATCTCGACCCGGGCATGAGCATGGAAAACAATTTTCAGCTCTTCGAACATCTCATATGCTCCGTGTTGCTCAAAACACTTTTGGAGCCCCGGTTCTAAGCTGTAAAGCATGCCGCACTGAACGAGGGAGTAATCATCAGCACATGACTGCCAAGCATTCATAACGTCTTGGTTCTCTGGGATGGGTGCTTCACCTAGCGGTCCTTTTAGGACATATGCTTTCTTGGCAGCTATGAGGATGATCCTCACGTTCTGGACCCAGTCCGAATAGTTGCTGCCATCATCTTTCATATTGGTTTTCTCTAGGAACGCGTTGAAGTTCAGGTTGACATGAGCGTTGGCCATTTGATCTACAAGACATTTTGCAAAGGTTTTTTAGACTAAGTTCATGATAATTAAGTTCATCTAATCAAATTATTTAATGAACTCCCACTAAGATTAGACATCCCTCTAGTCATCTAAGTGATACATGATCCGAGTCAACTAGGCTGTGTCCGATCATAACGTGAGACGAACTAGTCATCATCGGTGAACATCTCCATGTTGATCGTATCTTCCATACGACTCATGTTCGACCTTTCGGTCTCTTGTGTTCCGAGGCCATGTATGTACATGCTAGGCTCGTCAAGTTAACCTAAGTGTTTTGCATGTGTAAATCCGTCTTACACCCGTTGTATGTGGATGTTGGAATCTATCACACCCGATCATCACGTCGTTCTTTGAAAGAACGAACTTTCGCAAGGCGCATAGTTAGGGGGAACACTTTCTTGAAATTATTATGAGGGATCATCTTATTTACTACCGTTGTTCTAAGTAAGCAAGATGCATAAACATGATAAACATCACATGCAATCAAATAGTGACATGATATGGCCAATATCATATAGCTCCTTTGATCTCCATCTTCGGGACGTCATGATCATCTTCGTCACCTGCATGACACCATGATCTCCATCATCGTGTATCCATGAAGTTGCTCGCCAACTATTACTTCTACTACTATGGCTAACGGTTTAGCAATAAATTAAAGTAATTACATAGCGTTTAATCATTGACACGCAGGTCATACAATAATTAAGACAACTCCTATGGATCCTGCCAGTTGTCATAGTCATCGACATGCAAGTCGTGATTCCTATTACAAGAATATGATCTCATGCATCACACATATATATATATATATATATCATTCATCACAACTTTTGGCCATATCACATCACAAGGCATATGCTGCAAAAACAAGTTAGACGTCTTCTATTTGTTGTTGCATGTTTTTACGTGGCTGCAATAGGGTTCTAGCAAGAACGTTTCTTACCTACGTGAAAGCCACAACGTGATATGCCAATTTATATTTACCCTTCATAAGGACCCTTTTCATCGAATCCGCTCCGACTAAAGTGGGAGAGACAGACACCCGCTAGCCACCTTATACAACTAGTGCATGTTAGTCGGTGGAACCTGTCTCACGTAAGCGTACGTGTAAGGTCGGTCTGGGCCGCTTCATCCCATGATGCCGCCGAAGAAAAATAAGACTAGTAGTGGCAAGAAAATTGACAACATCTACGCCCACAACAAATTTGTGTTCTACTCGTGCAAATAAACTCCGCATAGACCTAGCTCATGATGCCACTGTTGGGGAATGTTGCAGAAAATAAAAAATTTCTACGCTTCACCAAGATCAATTTATGGAGTTCATCTAGCAACGAGAGAGAGGAGTGCATCTACATACCCTTGTAGATCGCGAGCGGAAGCGTTCAAGAGAACAGGGTTGAGGGAGTCATACTCGTCATGATCCAAATCACCGGAGATCCTAGCGTCGAACGGATGGCACCTCCGCGTTCAACACACGTACGGTCAGGAAGACGTCTCCTCCTTCTTGACCCAGCAAGGGTGAAGGAGAGGTTGATGAAGATCCAGCAACACAACGGCGTGGTGGTGGAAGCAGCAGCGATCTCGGCAGGGCTTCGCCAAGCTCTACGAGAGGGAGAGGTGTTGCGGAGGGAGAGGGAGGCGCCAGGAGCATGGGTGCAGAGCCCTCCCTCCCCCCTTCTTTATATAGGGCCCCTAGGGGGAGAGCCGGCCCTAGGAGATCCAATCTCCAAGGGGGGGTGGCGGCCAAGGGGGTGGCTTGCCCCCCAAGCCAAGTGGGGCGCCCCCCACCCCTAGGCTTTCCAACCCTAGGCGCAGAGGAGGCCCAAGGGAGGGCGCACCAGCCCACCAGGGGCTGGTTCCCACCCCACTTCAGCCCATGGGCCCCTCTGGGATAGGTGGCCCCACCCGGTGGACTCCCGAGACCCTTCCGGTGGTCCCGGTACAACACCGGTGACCCCCGAAACTTTCCCAATGGCCGAAACTGGACTTCCTATATATAATTCTTCACCTCCGGACCATTCCGGAACTCCTCGCGACGTCCGGGATATCATCCGGTACTCCGAACAACTTTCGGGTTACTGCATACTCATATCTCTACAACCCTAGCGTCACTGAACCTTAAGTGTGTAGACCCTACGGGTTCGGTAGACATGCAGACATGACGGAGACGACTCTCCGGTCAATAACCAACAGCGTGATCTGGATACCCATGTTGGCTCCCACATGTTCCTCGATGATCTCATCGGATGAATCACAATGTCGAGGATTCAAGTAATCCCGTATACAATTCCCTTTGTCAATCGGTATGTTACTTGCCCGAGATTCGATCGTCGGTATCCCAATACCTCGTTCAATTTCGTTACCGGCAAGTCACTTTACTCGTACCATAATGCATGATCTCGTGACCAAACACTTGGTCAGTTGAGCTCATTATGATGATGCATTACCGAGTGGGCCCAGAGATACCTCTCCGTCATACGGAGTGACAAATCCCAGTCTCGATCTGTGTCAACCCAACCAATACTTTCGGGGATACCCGTAGTATACCTTTATAGTCACCCAGTTACGTTGTGACGTTTGGTACACCCAAAGCACTCCTACAGTATCCGGGAGTTACACGATCTCATGGTCTAAGGAAAAGATACTTGACATTAGAAAAGCTCTAGCAAACGAACTACATGATCTTGTGCTATGCTCAGGATTGGGTCTTGTCCATCACATCATTCTCCTAATGATGTGATCCCGTTATCAATGACATCCAATGTCCATAGTCAGGAAACCATGACTATCTATTGATCAACGAGCTAGTCAACTAGAGGCTTACTAGGGACACATTGTGGTCTATGTATTCACACATGTATTACGATATCTGGATAACACAATTATAGCATGAATAATAGACAATTATCATGAACGAGGAAATATAATAATGATCATTTTATTATTGCCTCTAGGGCATATTTCCAACACGGTGCACCAGGCACGTATATATGAGTACAGAGGGGGGCCACAACCTCAATTATACATATGAACTAGGAGGTGGGCCCAAGACACAATATACACGTACACAACATATTGAACACCGCCCAAAGTCAAAGCGGCGCCGGAGACGCAGAGACTGGAATGAAACTCCTCGAAGGTGGAAGTTGGCAGTCCCTTAGTCATCACATCGGTGAACTGTTGTGCAGTCGGAACATGGAGAACCCGAATACATCCAAGAGCCACCTGCTCGCGCACAAAGTGAATGTCCAGCTCAATGTACTTAGTCCGGTGATGATGAACGGAGTTGGTGGAAAGGTACACCGCAGGGACATTGTCACAGTAGACAACGGTAGCCCGGGAGACGTCATGATGCAACTCGTGAAGTAACTGTCGTAGCTAGGTGCACTCGGCGACAGTGTTAGCCACAGCTCGGTACTCAGCCTATGCGCTAGAGCGCGAAACCGTAGATTGTCGCTTGGACGACCATGAGATGAGTGAAGGACCGAGGTAAATGCAGTAGCCAAAGGTGGACCGACGGGTGTCGGGGCAGCCAGCCCAGTCCGCGTCGTAGTAGGCCACCATCTCCAGAGAAGTGGACGCTGTGAGAGTGAGCCCAATAGCCATCGTGCCACGAATATAACAGAGGATCCGCTTCACGAGGGTCCAACGGGAGTCATGAGGGGCGTACATATGGACACACACCTGTTGAACATCATACTATAGATCCGGCCAGGTGAGAGTAAGATACTGAAGAGCGCCAACAATGGACCGGTACAACGGGGCATCCAACGCGAGCGAGCCCTCGAGAGCAGAAACCTTGGCCTTCGTGTCAACAGGAGTAGCGACAGGGTGACAGTTGAGCATGCCGACACGCTCAAGGTTCTCGTGTGCATACTTCTACTGATGAAGATAGAAGCTGTCCGATCGCCGAACGACCTCAATGCCAAGGAAATAATGTAGAGCGCCCAGGTCCTTGATGGCAAACTCATCACGCAGCTGGAGAGTAATCTATTGAAGAAGGGCTGCGGAGGAGGCCGCCAGGATGATGTCATCGATGTAGAGGAGCAAATATGCAGTCGTGTCACCACGGTGATAGACAAACAACAAGGCATCCGAGCGAGTAACACTCAAGCCCAGTGTTTGAAGAAACCCAGTGATACACTAGTACCAGGCGCGAGGTGCTTGCTTGAGCCCATAGAGATACTGGGACAGCAAACACACATGCCCAGGAAGAGATGCGTCAACGAAACTAGTCGACTGCTCACAATAAACTTGCTCCTCAAGATGGCCGTGGAGGAAGGCCTTGGAGACATCCATCTGACGAACCTGCCAGCCTCGGGACAACACCATCTAGAGAAGGGTGCGAATCGTGCCCGGTTTGACAACCGGTACAAACTTCTGAGTGAAGTCGACGCCAGCGCGCTGCCAAAAGCCACGGACCACCCAGTGAGCCTTGTAGCGCTCAAGTGTACCATTCGAGCCGGTCTTATGGCGAAAGACCCACTTGCCGCTAATGACATTGGCGTGAGGAGGCCGGGGAACCCGTGTCCAGGTACGGTTCCACTGAAGAGCGTCGAACTCTTCCTGCATCATAGCAAGCTTGTGAGGATCACGAAGGGCTGCTCGAGCGGACGCAGGAATCAGGGACGGCTCGGTGGTAGAAGTGGCGAGTAGATACCCGCCGCTGGAGTGCCGCAGACTCGGGCAGTGAACACCGACTCGGGCCCAAGTGACGGGGTGAGATAGCAACGTCGAGACAGCCGGCGAGGCGGTCGGCGATGCGACCGGCGAGGAGGCCGGCAACACTACCGGGGTCGCGGCCGGCGACACGGCCTGGGTCGCGGCCGGGGAGGGCGCAGTAGCCGAGGCGCCCGAACCCGCGGCGCCAAAGGCGGGGGCGGCGTGTGAGGAGGGGGCGTCGGTCGAGTCGGTGGGGCCGTCTGAGGCGGCCGGAGAGGGCGCTGACGATGAAGCCAACGTGGAGGTCAACGGTGGTTTGGGGGCTTGAAGCGCAGCTCGTCCCATGGCACGAGGACCGCCAAAGCCCGGGGGCGGTCCGAGAGCCGAGCGGGACCGTCCACCTGATGGAGTCGCCGAAGGGCCGCCGGTGGCCGGCGGCGATGTGGCGAGGAGAGGTACTTGCTGCTGAAACGGGAACACCTTCTCATCAAAGTAAACATGTCGGGAGGTGAAAACACGATGGGAGACGGGGTCGTAATAGCGGTAGCCTTTGGTGTTAGGTGGGTTGCCGAGAAAGATGCAGGCGACGGAGCGGGGTGCAAGCTTATGAGGCCTAGTGGCAGCGATGCTAGGGTAGCAGAGACAGTCGTAGAGGCGAAGCTCATCATAAGAGGGCGGTGCACTGAAGAGGAGGTGATGAGGTGTAAAGTTACCACGAGTGCGACATGGATGAATGTTGATGAGGAGTGATGCGGTGGTGAGAGCGTCAGGCGAAAAGCGCGGAGGCACATTGACGTGAAAGAGAAGAGTCCAAACGCAGTCGTTAAGAGTGCGAAGGACACGCTCAGCGCGACCGTTCTGCTGCAAAGTGTACGGGAAGGTGAGACGAAAGGTCGTGCCATGTGTGCTGACGAGAGTACGAACATCTAGATTGTCGAACTCCTTCCCGTTATCTGTATGCAACGCTAGAATGGGACGACCAAACTGCGTGAAAACATAAGAGTAGAAGGCGACGAGAGTGGAGATAACATCCGACTTACGACGCAACAGGAAGGTCCACACATAATGCGAGAAATCATCAAGTATGACAAGGTAATAAAGATAGCCCACATTACTTGCAACAGGAGAGATCCAAACATCACTATTAATTAACTGAAACGGGTACAATGCAACATGAGAAGACGTCCTAAACGGAAGACGAGCATGTTTGTCGAGGCGACATGCATGACACAAGTGATCCTCATTCTTATTACAGGTGAAAGAAAAACTCCAAAGGATATGACAAAGGGTGGCGGGGTTGGGATGACCCAAGCGAGCATGCCAAAGATATATCCACTCCGGTAGCGAGAGCGACGCGGGCGGCGGAGGTTGTGGAGGTGGTGGATTGAACCGGGTAGAGCTCGTCAGGGTTGTCACGTCGGAGGAGTACCATCCGGGTATGAGCGTCCTTAATAGAAAAACCACACTCGTCAAACTCAACGGTAACATGATTTTCACATGTAAAAGAACGAACAGAGACAGGATTTTTTAATAAGATCAGGAGAAACTAAGATGTTAGATAATGACAATGGAGTGGAATTAGAAGGAAAAGATGCATGGCCTATGTGAGTAATGGGAAGGGAGAACTGTCACCGACGGTGATGCAAGCGAAAGTGTGGACATGATAGGAGGTGTGAAAGTTACCAGGATGAGCCGCCATGTGCGCGGTAGCTCCAGTGTCCATATATCAGTCGCCGCCGCCGGTGTAGGTGGACAGTGAGGGGGCGGAGTGCAGAGCCGCCAGGAGAGCCAGGTCCCCCGGCGTCGGCGGAAGAGTGTGCTGCTGGGGCGGGGCCGTCAGGGGAAGCTGTGGCAGCCCACCTGGCTGCAGCCGCTGGCCGTAGGAGAGGGGCCCGTAGGGCGCCACATAGGGC
Organism: Triticum aestivum; assembly: GCF_018294505.1. NCBI lineage: Eukaryota > Viridiplantae > Streptophyta > Magnoliopsida > Poales > Poaceae > Triticum > Triticum aestivum. The sequence goes on from NC_057804.1 coordinate 664,087,476, forward strand.
TGCGGCGCGGCGTGGAACGCCTGGTGAGACCGAGGCCGGGTGCCGAGGATATCCTGGGCAGGGGCGCGAGGAACCGGCATGGAGTAGGCGTGCACGACGCCAGTCCAGCGGTTCTGGTCGGCGTACCACGGGGCAGGCTGGTGCTGCTGCTGTTGAGGGCGGGCTGCTCCTCCCTAAGTGCCCGCGCCCTACTGCTGCTTGTGGCCCCCGCGACGGCCTCCATTGGCGGCCGGCTGGGCCGGCAGGAAGGGGGCGGGCGGGAAGGCGGGCGCGGGTGCCTGGGCCGGCACGGGGCGCGGCGGCGGTGTGGCCTGGCCCCCGCGGGTGCCGGTGACAAACATGATGTGGGTTGCCCGAGTCCGGGCCATCTTCATCCGGCGGTCCTCCAGCTTGAATTACGCCACCACCTTAGCGAAGGTAGGCTCCGGGATGAGGGTGACGTTGGAAGTGGCGTTCCCAAAATCCTCGATGAGGCTGGCGGTGAGGGTGGTGAAGGTGTTGCTGAGGAGCTCATCGCCAACCGTCTCCGCGAGATCGCAGAGCTCATAGAAAGCTTTTTGAGGCGTGTGCAAAAATGATCGATGGACGAGTCAAGCTGTTGCACACATAAAACTCGCCGTGGAGAAGGACCTTGGGCTGCAGCTTGTTATCGGTGAAGAGGCCGTTGAGCTCGGTCCAGACTTCGTAGGCGTCGTCATCATCATCAACCACGGTGTGGAAGAGGTCGCTGGAGATGGTGAGGTAGAACCAGCGGATGATGGTGACGTCGAGGATCATCCACTCCTTGTCGTGAATCATGAGGCTCGAGTCCACGGTGCCGTCGACATGGCCACGGAGGAGGTACTCGCGAAACACCAAGGAAAAGTACCGCTTCCAAGCGGAGTAGGAGGTGGTGGATTGATCAAGCACCACTGGGACACGCTCATGGATGTTGAGGTCACGGACGAGGGTGACATCGGGACCAACGAAGAGGTTAGAGACGGTGGAGGAGGAGGAACTCATGGCGCGACATAGGGGGTGGAGGCGGCTCGGGTGAGGGGCGGCTAGGGTTTGGGTGCGGATCGGGTTAGGGTTCAACAGTTGCTTTAGTCATCATTTAAATTAATCATGAATTGCGCAATTACACAACATTAAGTACGTCTTTAAGCAAGAATATTGGACTATAAAACTGTCCAAATGCAGCTTTATTTCCCTGCAATAACTTGGTGGTCAATAGGTATGCATAAGGCTCCCGCAAAAAAAAAAGTATGCATAACTTTCCAGAACGGTGTGTCCGATCAACCTGGAGCTTACTTGCTAAGGTGAACTTCTTTTACAGTCCATTCATTTCCATTGTGCGATCGCTAGCAGTAGATGTGGGTAGGTAGTAGGTGTGAAAAATTCCTGCGTACGGTCTTGATCATTGGTAGCGTGCAAAACTCAAGCTGGCATATTAGAGATAAGGATAAAAAATAATTAGTAACCTAGTAATGTACACCGATGAGTTAAGTGGTTTCCCACTTGTCAGATGCTCACTGTTGAGGCCTGCCCAACGTGCATCGATCTATAAGATGCACACGCACGTCCATGATCCGTTCACCATAGCGAGCACATGCACTAGCTAGTCAATCGAGCTCAATATTACAAAGTGTTGGAATCCCATTAAGCAATGGAGATGACGAGCAGCATGATGGTGAAGCCGGTGCCCCACCCGCTCGTCGGCGAGAAGGTGGCGCTGACCGTCTTCGACCGCGCTGCCGCGGACGTCTTCGTCCCCACCGTGCTCGTCTACCTTGCGCCGGCGCCGTCCAACGAGGCGCTCACGGGAGGCCTTCTCAAGGCCGTCGCGCCGTACCCGCACCTGACGGGGCGCCTCACGGTCGACCAGCTCGGCCGGCGCTTCCTCCACGTCAACAATGAGGGCGTGCTCCTGATTGAGACCACGGTACAAGCTAACCTGGCGGACGTACTCGTCGAAGGCCGGATGACCACCAGAGCCGACCACCTCTACCCTACAATACCAGAGCCAGAGGTACTGATCGATCAATGGATAATTTAATTTAATTTGCTTCTTTTACGACTCAGGTCACAAACCATGCGCCAATAAAGCTGCTTATACGTACAGGAGAACAATGGGGAGGCGCTGCTGCAGATCCAGCTGAACAGGTACAGGTGCGGTGGTCTCGTCATCGGGATATGCTCCCACCACCGTGCAGCTGACGGCCTCTCCATGAGCATGTTCTTCACCGCGTGGGCGACAGCGGTCCGTGAGGGTGATGACTTCACCATGCCGACCCCATTCCTCGACCGTGCGAAAACCGCCGTGCCCCAAAGCACGCCGACGCCGGTGTTCGACCACCGGTCACTGGAGTTCACGCGTGGGGACGGTGAAGCAGCATACGCCGTCATTCCCATGGACAGGATAAAAAACCTCACGGTGCACTTCACGGCCGAGTTCGTCGCCGATCTCAAAGCCCGTGTAGGCGCCCGCTGCAGCACGTTCCAGTGCCTGCTCGCGCACGTCTGGAGGAAGATCACCGCAGCGCGGGCCCTCAAACCGGAGGAGTTCACCAAGGTGAGGGTGGCCGTGAACTGCCGGGGCAGGGCCGACCCACCCGTGCCGTTGAACTTCTTCGGAAACATGGTTTTGTGGGCGTTCCCAAGGCTTCAGGTCCGGGATCTCATGAGCTCGAGCTATGGCAGCGTGGTCGGCGCCATCCGTGACGCCGTGGCACGGATCGACGGCGAGTACGTGCAGTCCTTCGTGGACTTTGGCGGGGTGGCTGACGCGAACGGTGAGGAGCTCGTCGCCGCGGCGGCCCCTCCGGGCTCGATGTTCTGCCCAGACGCAGAGGTGGACAGCTGGCTGGGGTTCAGCTTCCATCAGCTCGACTTCGGCACCGGCGCGCCTGCTGCTCTGCTGCCGCCGGACTTGCCCGTGGAGGGGCTCATGTTCTTGGTGCCGTCACACAAGGCGAAAGGTGGCGTCGACCTCTTCATGGCCGTCGCGGAGGAGCACGTTGCGGCGTTCGAGCAGATCTGCTACTGCTTGGATTGATTGACCCAACCATGGCCATGTTCGCATCGCTTTCATGCATATTATAAACTAGTGCCATGTTTATTACTTTATTTTTGACCAAATATCATGTTTGCTACTATACTACACGAGACTATACTGCCGTACCCGTGCGTGTACAACTATATATTCTAATAATACCAGCCTTATTTTGCACACCACCAACAGATTGCCGCCGCCCCTCCCCTCCCGGCCTTCTACCGCGGCAGCGGCCTGGGAGCGCCGCCGCCCCTCCCCTCCCAGCCTTCTTCAACGGCAGTGGCCTGGGAGCGTCGCCGCCCCTCCCCTCCCAGCCTTCTTCCACGGCAGTGGCCTGGGAGCGTCGCCGCCCCTCCCCTCCCAGCTTTCTTTCGCGGCAGCGGCCTGGGAGCGATGCCGCCCCTCCCGTCCCCGCTTTCTCCCACGGCGGCGGCCTCGGAGCGCGGCCGCCCCTCCCCTCCCGGCCTTCTTTCGCGGCGGCGGCCAAGCAGCGACGCCGCCCGTCGCCTCTCAGCCTTCTTTCGCGGCAGCAACCGAGCAACACCTTCTTCCACCGCAGCAGCTCGGTAGCGCCGCCACCGAACTCCTTTCGTGCCTGCAATTAGCTATACTTCATCGGATGTGGATTGGTGCTGCCTCGACATCAAACCAATTCGAGCAAGGAGGACTGTGCGCAAGGTTCCTTCATCCACGACAGCTTCTTGGAATAAGTCTGCAACGACCTTCAGAGCAAATCCTCCGTCTTCGTTCACCTTGAGTAATGTCCAGACCGCCCATGAACTTCTGAATGGCAAGTGGACTATACGGGCGAACGAGAAAGTTGCGCAGACGGACGAGAAGGGAACTTCCTCCTGCAAACGCAAGAAATCACTGCAACACGAGGTAAGCAGTACACTTCCTCAACCATCTCAGTTTAGTTATTCCAGACAAAGCAGTGCAAGCAGTCCAGTACGCCTACAAAAACTATGCAGTGCAGTTGCTTCGGTTCGTTGTGGGGGAAGATGCAGTGCACTTGCTCGGTGGTTATGCAGTACGCTTGTATAGGTTCATTACGGATAACGATGCAGTGCGGTTGCTTCAGTTCACCTGGCGGGGTGATGCAGTTAGCCTGCAATACTTTGGCAGTACCATTTCAAACACATTGCAGTTCGCATGATTCAGTTCATTTAACCCGACAATGCATCTTGGTCATTTTTGTGTGCAGGAAATGACGTTCAATAGATACAAAATGCCACGCATAATTGAAGAGAAGAGTGAAGCTTCTTCTGAAAGAGATACTGGCTGGGTTACCCCTGAGTTCCTCGAGGATTCTTCACGACAACAAACAGGGTGCAGTACTCTCCGGAAGAAGATATTTTCAATAGAAGAAGATGCAGTCGAAGATGACGATGATGTCACATTCGTCTGGGAGGGCACTAACCAAAGGGATGATGAAGATGATGATGATGAAGATGAGCCAATAACAGTTCTCAACCCAGAGTATAAGCATGAGTTCACTACGTTTGGACAACATGTCCGAACAGACAATGATGATGCAGTTGAACACGATGTTGCAGCAGATGATGATTATGACTATGATGATGTGCCACCGCTCCAAAATTTTCAAACCAATCCACTAAGACATCGTCACAACACTGGATTACCACCACGTCCACCTGCTGCACCCCAAAATAGATCTCAACGTCTACCCACTGCACCGAAAAACAGAGCTCCAAGCAGACCTGCTGCATCAACTTCGACACTGCGACCGCCAACGGTGCCTCGGTCAAAAGTCAACATCAGGTACAAATCCTCCTCACTATTGCCGCCGCAAGATCCTCAACTACACAGATCTGCTCTAACCCCACCATGTCCAATACAACCCGGCGAGCTGCAAACACCATCGGGTGAACGACTCTACACACATGTAAGTTTATGTTCTGAATAATAATAATAATAATAATAATAATAATAATAATAATAATAATATTTGCAGTCCATTCAGATAACATTAAAGTGCACACTGATATTTCTTCTGAGGTTTGACCTAGCATCTAATACATTGGATTCTTCTGAGAACTTAGGAACATTGCAATGCTTTATTAAACTCGTATGCACTCCTCGTATGTATAAAACAGATCATAACAAATTATCTCATAGAGCATTGCACTTAATGCGGGATAGAAACATGCCGCTAAACCTCATACCTGCCGCTGGAATGAAGTTCACCATGTACGACAAGGCATGGGACTTTTACAACAATTATGCAAGATGTGCAGGGTTTGGCATACGACAGAGGGCAAAACACAGGACAAATGCCTACATTCTATGCTCAAGAGAAGGGACGCACAAGCAGTCTGTGTCAGATTATGACCGGAAACGTCAGAAGACATCAAAAAGGATTGGCTGCAAGGCAAAGATTAGAGTCAAAAAGAGGAAGGATGGCAAATTTGTGATAGAAATGGTTGAACTCAACCAATCACAAGATGCTGGAAAGCCCCGGGATGCTATTGCACATGCGATCGCACAAAAAAGACGATCCTTTAATAGACCAGTTAGTGAAAGACATGCGACTGGACAACCACACACATGCTCAGATTATGTCGACGCTGTCACGTATGTCCGGTGGTCTGCAGTACATGGGACATACTAGCCGCGACTGGGTAAACAAGTAAGCACATCACAGAGCATATCACTTGAGAATTATGTCGGTAATTATTCCATGTTTGATGAGATGAGTTTGCATTGTGTTTGAAAATGCAGGAAGCAGAAGTTTGCCAGAGAAGAGTTCGAAGATGATGTCAAGAAACTTCTGGATTTCTTCGAGTGGATGCAGAACATAAACCCAGAGTTCTTCTATGATTATGACGTTGATGCAGATAACCGTGTAAGAAACGTCTTTTGGGCCAATGCAAGTTGCAAAGGATTGTATGAAGATTTTGGAGACTGCGTTACATTTGACACGACGTATAAAACTAACAAATTCCACATGCCGATGGGAGTATTCGTGGGAGTGAACCATCATCTATAGAGCACCATATTTGCTGTTGCCCTCGTGCGAGATGAAACAATACCATCATTTGAGTGGGTTTTCAAAACATTTCATAGGTGTCTGAACAACAAGCCGCCAATCTGCATGCTCACAGGTACAACAAAAAAACAACACCTGCATACTTACGTTTGTTTGGTGCACTTATATTTCTTCCATCTATCTTACACACACACAAAACAACTTAATAAAAAACAATATTTGTGCCTTCTTAGACCAGTGTTCTTCGATGAAGGCAGCATTAAAAACTATCCTCCCACATACTCTGCATAAGCTGTGTCGGTGGCATATCATGAAGAAGTACAAAGACCACCTCGCCTTGCTATATAAGGTGCACGAGAAACTCAAGGATGACCTCAATGCAGTGCTGAACCACCCACTAATGTCATCAGAATTTGAACGGGCATGGAAGGACCTCATTCAGAGATACAACTTGCAAGACGATGAAGTGATGAATTCGCTGTGGGATGACAAGCACCAGTGGATCTCGGCTTACTACAAGGAAATTTTCTGTGCTCGGATGACTTCCACACAGAGAAGCGAGAGCATGAACCGCATACTGAAGAAAATTTTTGTCCAAGAGAAGCATGATCTCCATGTGTTTGCTCAGCAGGTGGACAAGTGAATTCAGACCAGGAAGGCCGTCGAGAACGCAGAGATAGTAGAAAATGAGCTAAAGAAAATGTCAATCAAAAACTGCTAAAAATGACTACTAAAACTAACAATTTTTTCATTTCTCTGGTTCGTAACAGTGCATTTTTGATCATGCAGTCAGAGGTAAAGACAACAACACAGTTTGGGTTCAAAGTCCAGCTATCAAAAGTGTATACAATGGCAGTGTTTGTAGATTTCAAAGAATCACTCTACCGTAGCACTGCATTCAGAGCAGAACGGTGCCTTGAGAACCCGACAAAGTATCTCGTACACCACTACAACAGATCGGATGCATTTGACTGGGCAAGGCATAATTTCCAAGTGGTCACCGATGAAAATAAAGTGTCTACAAATGTGAGTGCAAACTCTGGACTTGCACAGATGAGACTCCTAGCAAAAAAATCTAGTTTCTGATAGCATTGCATGAAAGCCCACTTACTAAACTTTAAAAAGTCCACATGCATGAGTAATTCACAAAACCAAATGAAGTTCACTTCTTTAAAAATGAACAAATAACAAAAAAAAATTGTGTTTATTAATTTCATGCAGTTCACTTACAAAACAAAAGAAATCTTGTGTTTGTCTGCAGGGCTCTTTTGCGTCCATGTGTTATGCATGCTTTCTCATTTGAGAGTACTCAAGATTCCTGAGGTGTACATCATGAAAAGATACACCTGTAATGCAAGATCAAATGCAACGTTTGACAGAAGAGACTACGAACAAACAGCACCAGATGGAACCTCGCTTTTTTGCCGTAGAAAATTGCTGACAGAAACAACAATGGACCTTGCAAACAGAGCGACAAGGTCCGACGCTGGGTGCCACAGAGCGTTGTATGGTATGAGGGCACTGATCGACGAAGTTGAAGTGCTCAACAAAGAAGAAGAAGAAGCAACAAAACTAAAGCAAGCAGAGAACTCCCAGCATGACAATAATGCCGAGCAAGTAGAAAATACTGAACACAACAGAACTGGTGCTATCAAAAAATAAACAATTCTTCCACCTCCTGTTTCAAACACAAGAGGAAGGAAGAAAGGGGGCGAGGCAACCCAGAAAAAGGTTGCATGCAAGGAGAAAAATTATGACAAAAATAGTAAGCCACAGCCTGAGCTGGACAGTGATGGTCACCCACCGGGAATAAGAAGGTGCAAGTCATGTGATGAAATCAGCGACCATAATTCTAGGACATGTACAAAAAGACGTGAACAAGAAAAACGAGGACATGGCGATGCACAACCAAATAGAAATTCCACTCACAACACTAAGAAATGGACGAAACCGAGACGTTGTAGCATCTGCAAAAAGAGGAAGAGACACAATTCAAGAACCTGCCCCAAAAGAACAAGATCAAAAAATAAGGAAGACTAAGAAGATGAAATCAAAGAAGAAGATGGTGACACAACTGAAGAAGAAATGGCTTATGAAGAAGCAGATGAAGAAGAGGAGGAAGAAGAGAGTGAAGAGGATGAAGAACATGAAGAAAATGAAAGAGTGGCTTATGAGAAAATAGATGATGAAGATGAGGAAGAGGAAGAAGAGAGTGAAGAGAGTGAAGAGGACGAAGAACATGAAGAAACAATGCCAACAAGACCACCACAAGGGAATGTTGATGTACAAAAACAACCGAGAACGACACCACTTTCAAAAAACAAGGTAGGAGCATGAAAGGATGCAGTTCACAGTGCTGGAAAATGAAAGCACCCATCAACCAGCACGCGGGGAGCAAAGAAGGATGCAGTTCACAGCGCTGAAAAACAAAAGCAGTCATCAAATAGCACGCGAGGGGCTACAAACATAACGGTGTAGAGACAAGAACCAGCAACACCGCCACGAAGAACAAAAGAAAGTGCGACATTAAACATGCTTCAGTCACCGCAGAGAAGCAGCAAGTTAAAGACCAAATAGATGGACTTCAATAAATTAATTATATGCATAGCAGTTTGCTGATCTGTATGACTTATGTATCAGTTTAAATTTTGTGTAAACACAAATTTCCCGCTGACTATGAGTTATTCAACTAAACCATGTAAAGAGAAAATGGTGTATAGAGTATACCATATATATAGCAGTCTAGAGTAAAACATTGACACATTTTGATCCAAAAACCATGTAAAAATGCAGTTAGCTGACTGGCAGCATGAAGTTCATAAGAATAATTGAAGCCGTTCAGATAACAAAAGTGTTTATTACAAAACACATCAAAAAGATGAAGCATTCGACACGCAAAAAATACTTATTACAAATCAACCTCATAACCTTAACCAATCCCGTCACACGTGATTCTAACCGTACGATCCTCGAGTTCAAAGAAGTTGAGGACAACAACTTGCTCAGACTTCAGGCCACTTTCAATGACAAATCCTTCCAACCTTTCTGCACATACAGCCGCCCATCAATGCCTACACGATACTTGGTTGGTTTTAGGTGTTCATTGCCAAGAACAACTTGGAGAATTCTCTTCTTCTTCAGCTGGAGATACCTAACAGCTCATTGGGGGATTTTTTGCAAAAAATAATAAAAATGTTTGAGAACGATACTAGCAGTACAATTCTCATACTGTGCACAGAGCTGTAAAAACCTACACAGAGTACAAACACGAGCTAGATGAAGTGCACAACAGTCCAACAAGCGGTACAGATAAAACACAATTTAATATGCAGTACCGAACTTGCAAATATGCAGTACGCTTCGAACTATCATGCAGTTCTTGAGACTACCTGCATGTAGTACACACCGTACAAGTGGGGAAAATTCTAGAAACTATTAGTGCTCATCTAGTATCTAAGCAGTTCACATATTGTAACCAAGCAAAATAACAACATGAGCTCCATGCACACAAGCAAAAAAAATAAAAACAAGATATAAGTACAAAGTGCAGTACACTTCAATAAAACACAATAAGTGCGTTCCTAAAAAACTACAAGTTCAGACTAGTATGGAATTATACAAAAAATATAGAAAACACAAAGAAAAAAATAAGATCAAGCGAAAAATACCATCTTGTAGTGAGTCTCCACATCTGTTGGCATAAGCTGATGCACAAAAGGACTTGTGCAGCCAAGCCCACGGTGAAGCAGGGCGGAATAGAACAAAGAAACGTTGATGTGGCCCATATCCAATCATTCCGTGAATACTGTGCCATATGCAAGCTGCTCCACTCGCCCAGCTCGGCACAATACCTTCCCCCCATGACGAGCACGACGGGCCTGCAAGCAAGCTGAGCAATTGCAGTGTGTCGGCACACCACAACCATGGCCACAGCAGGAGACATTCGCGCAGGGGCCTAGAGCCATCGCAACAAAAACCTAGAAAAGGAAAATAATAAAGAGAGGCTGGTGAAAGGAGAGAAGTTGCGGCCAGAGGAGAAATGAACTGCAAAGGAAGGGTAGAAGTTAGCCTACATTTATAGAAGAGGAATGCAAAAAGGTCGAAACTAAAAATTAAAGGGGAGTTAATGAAAATTATGTTATCAAGAATAAAGGACAATCAATAAAGGCTTATGCTACAGAAGAAAAAGGAACAAAAAAAGAAGGTGTACTTTGACTGCAGCAATTCCCACGAACTAACCGCAGATCATTAAATAATAATTCTCTAAAAAATTATAATCCAGAGACAATTTTATGTGTGCAGTTCTCCAAAGTCTTACCAGGAAGTTCACTATATGTGTGCATGAAGTGCAGTACATGCTCAAAATGAAGCACAAGAGAAGCACTTTCGCGCAGTGCACAAAGTAGAATTAGTGCACCTGATGTAGTCCTTAAATGTAAGTCATGCAGTCCGCAGCGTTGGCATAACCAGTCACAACTTTGGCATAAGGAAGGATGCACACAGTGCAAAATGTGTACACCTTCAGCACAGGACTATGAAGAATGTTGTGCACATAGAGGCAGCAAAGCAGTGCACACCCGTACACTAGAAAAAAGGATATGTAAGAGGAAAACAATAAAGAAAAATGCTACTCATGCAGTGCACAAAAATGTAGCGCAAACATGTGTAGTACCGAATGTGTGCACACGTAGTACAGAACCCTGATCAATGCAGTGCACGGATGATTTACTAAAGAAGTGCACGCCCCAACATTGGAAAAAAATACTTAAAGAGAGTAAAATACAAAGAAAAAATGAACCACCCAGGTGCAACCGGCCCCAGCCAGTCTCGTAGTAGGTCTGCGCCCACAGAAGGCGAGTCGTTCTGAGTCACAATGCATGGGGCCGGCCACACATGGCCCCACAGGTCATCAGAGAGCATAGAGCAGCGAGCGCCGTGTATAAACGCCCAAATAAGTAACCAGTGGAGTTCAATACAGCGGCCTTGCCGGCTCTTATAAACAGGTCGGACGCACCTTCAGCGGGCGAGGTGGGACTAAACGTTAGGCTGCACACAATGCACCGAGAACCAGCCGTGCTCACACGCCGACTTGGGCCCAATGCGTCTTCACTACCCGAACACAGGCCCAACAAGGCCCACTAAAAAACAATAAGTTCAAAAATAAAACATCAAAAAAAATCAGAAACATTTTTTAAATGAATAATAAAAAAATGTGCGTGGGCACTGCCCGAAGTCAACGTGCAAATGCAATTCGCGACGTACAACAATGAAGTTCTCCACGTGGAAGCACGGAGTATTCTTTTTTTTCTGAAATGCAGTTCTCTTTACACTGCAATGCACTATGGCTAAAATGAAGAATACAGCCCTGTTACTTAAGCAAAGCAGTCCGACACCCCTACCCACACTACCCTCCATCCACACAAAAAGTTGTATTACCATCAAAAAAAGAGAAAAAAGAAAAAACTCCATAAAAAAACTAAACGTGCGTACATCTGGGTGAATCCTAATCCGATATAATTCAGTGTACGAAGAATAAATTTCACTTCAATGTAGTACACTATGTGGACGTATGCAGTTCTGTTCTGATAACAAAGAAGTGCACTTACTTGGAAAATTCACCAAAAACACAATCATCACATTTTCTGACTGTTGCCTCAATACCTTGAACTAGTCATGAAAAAAGAGGTGACGACGTTCCGGATTTCCAATGCACTAACAGAGCCTCCTCATAGCAGAACCTCTCTGCAATTGCCACGTAACTTAAAACAAAACCCCACCATGCTACCACCCCGCTCCACCTCTCCCACGTCTTGTCAAGGAGAGTAGAGGAGAAAACACAACTGCTTCGTCCCCCAAAAAACCCCATTGCATCTTCTTCTCCACACTTCCTCTCTCTCTCTCCAGAACAAACACGAGAGAGCAGAGGAGAGTCATGGCGGATGCACCTCTCTCCAAGCAGCGTCGCAGATACACCAGGGAGCTCCACGACATCGACCTCCACGGCAACCACAAGCTCCACGTCATTTGCACAAGCAGGGGTAAAGACGTGGACAAAATGCTGTCCACGCTCAGGAGGAAGCTCGGCGGAATGCAGTCAAACTAGTCGGCGTTGATGTCGAGTAAACGCACTACGTGAAACCACAGTGGGAAGCAGTGCTCCAGCTATGTGTAGAAAAATAATGCCTTGTCTACCACATCACTTCGGCTAAAGATAGGTCAGAATAACTATCAATCTATACTATTGCTTGTCAGTATTGATTTGAAATTTTCTTCACCGCAATTGTTAAAATATTTAAACTTTGTTTCTCATTTTTGAAAAGCATGGCATATGAATTCATTGACAGTTTTCATCTGGCTCCATGTATGTCACTCATGTGTTCAATTCTTGAATTATATGATCTAGCAATACATGCAGTTTTATTTTGTTCTACCAAATACAAACTATTTGACTAAACAATACAAAACTGCAACATTACTATATGAAACATGTATGAAATTTAGTTCAAGAAGACAAGCATGCACAAAACATGCATTGTTTATGAAATATATTATCAGATTTACTAGTTATGCTGAACAAAGTATTAGCAACTACTCACTGCAACAGATTCAGATATTCATATTGCAATTCAGTTTTAGAAAAAACAAAAAAAACATTGGTAGTTCTAAGAAACAAATTCACTCTATACAAACATCTTCCAAGCCAATGGAACTAGACAAATTCCTCATGAATGGTGAGTACACCTTCGTCGGATTCGCCATTGAAGGAGACAAAAGCAAGCTGAAGCTATCTGGTTTGGATATCAACTCCGACAACTACATTGATATTCAGGTGGAATGGAGAGTCCCATACAATAAAAAGAAGTTTGACTCTTTGGCTGATGTTGTCGGCAGGATGATAGACATTCACTACCATGACATGACGAAAAAAATTAACCGCAAGGAGGACCATACTCTGTGGGGATTTTGCCCGCTGCCAGAAAAGCTTATCAAGTATGCAGCAATAGATGCATTCGCAACATATGAGTCATGGAGAATCATCTACGTTGTCATAATGGGACTGGACAGGGCAAAATGAGACAAAGAAGCAAAGAAGAAGAAGAACAAGGCAGCAATTCAATACAGCAACTAGAAACAATCAAGGCTATGTCGTTTTAGAATTAATATCAAATTTTCTTTATGTTGTTTCCTTATGTATCGTCAGTTTGCTTGTGATCAATTGCTTTCGCTGAAATTAGTTTGTGTTATAACCAGTATCCAGAAAACTTTGAAAAAATGTATATATGAACGAGAGGGGCTTGTGATCAAGTGCTTTTTGTTGTCTGCATTAATATTTATAAGAAAAAATATAATCCGTAGACCATTGCAAACAAACATGAACATAGTTCACATAACAAAATATAAGGCAGTTCACAAAGTGTATACATGAAGTGATGTACATGCATAAATGCAGAATGAGAGGGGCTGCAACAACTTTCGTGCAGTGCACAACACACAGACTTGGTACGCGCAGTGCAGTACTCAATGTTGGTGCAAGCAATACAAATGACAACATTTGCCTGGTCCGGGTCGTTCCAGGCTCGGCCTCGCAGGGGGGTGGGGAGGGGGGTCACGACCCCCTCCCCACCCGCCTACTCGGCCTTGCACTAACGCATGCAGTGTGCTTGATTGACAGGCACAGTGCGGACATTCCATTTTTCCAACAAAATAGGACGCACACAACCCCAGAGCCACACCCCTAAGATAGACAGGAAGGCGATGGGGTGTGACAAACTCGCCTACGCATGCGGCGCCGTGGCACGCCGCGTCGTCGCCTGCTGCGGCTCGTTCCAGGCTCGGCCTCGCATGGGGGTGGGGAGGGGGGTCATGACCCCCCTCCCCACCCCCCTGCTCGGCCTCGTGCTAAAACACGCAGTGTGCTTGGTTGATAGGCGTAGTGCAGACATTCTGTTTTTCCAACAAAATAGGACACACGCAACCCCAGAGACACACCCCTAAGATAGACAAGGAGGTGACGGGGTGTGACGGACTCCCCTACGCATGCGGCGCCGCGGCACGCCGCGTCGCCGCCTGCTCCGGCTCGTTCCAGGCTCGCCTCGCAGGGAGGTGGAGAGGGGGGTCACGACCCCTCCTCCCCACCCCCCCTACTCGGCCTCGCGCTAATGCACACAGTGCGCTTGGTTGACAGGCGCAGTACGGATATTCTATTTTTCCATCAAAATAGGACGCACGCAACCCGGGAGCCACACCCCTAAGATAGACAGGGAGGCGACGGGGTGTGATGGACTCGCGCTAACGCACGCAGTGCGTTATGTACACGGAATATAGGAGCAATACAAATCTATAGACAACTAAAAAATGGGGGGCAACCACCCCCCTCCTACCTTACTGTACAAATAATAAAAAACCAACTGCAAGACGCATCTTTAGGCAAAGTAGTGCATTTGGTCGGGCAAAAGCAGTGCATTATCATGAAGCAATGCAGTTTTTGGGATACAGACAGGAATACGGGGTCTGCGGTAAGTGCAAAAAAAACACAGGTGCAGCACAAACTTGTAGACAAAAATGCAGTGCTTTTTGTTGAACGAAGAAGTTCGGCATCACATGCGATGCAGTTTATGGGACACAAAGGATACATATAAGCGTGAAAAATGCCAGTTCACATAGAACATGGTCGTCAACAAAATAAAAATATACACAAATATATATATTGTATGAGTTATTTTTATAAAATACACATACACATACAAAAATCGTCCATATACACTGCTGCAAAAAGCACACGAAAAACATAAAAGTAGAAAAAAAAGTCTTTCTCATACATTATCTACCTTAGATAGCACACAATACACAACATGAACCCTAGTTCTTGTCCATACACAGGCTTTTACCCAGTACATACAATGCCAAAATGACTGTTACTGCGTCTGTGAATGCGACAGGGAAGTAATCCCGAGGTCTGCAATTAGATCTCGTAGCTCAAGCGGCATGTCTTCATAACACAACATGTTCGAAGGATTGAACAGCAGCTAGAACATGGACTCCGCCTTCCAGTCTTCAACAGCAGGCTGAAAAAAGAAAATTAAATAAAAATGCAGACAAGTGATTAAAAAAAGGTTGTCATAAAGAACAAAAAGTGAAAAAGTAAAATAATAATAAAAGTAACAAGAAAAAGAAGAAAACAAAGAAGGTGTTACGTCAGATTTGATAATTCTCTCAACTATATGTTGACCGTCATACAACTGCGTCAACCTCAGAACATAGATTCTGCACTCGTTTGTTCCCTGCGCTGGCACGACCGGGTAAGAGGGCTTCTCTGCCAATTTAACCCAGTCAGGGTGGTTCTTCGATTTATATATTTTTTCACCATAAATTGCCTTCAGTAGCTGAGTCATCCTCCTCATCTGGCAAAAAAAGGTAGCAGAAGGTAAAAATAACACACATCACAGATCAAGTTGCTATTCAGACAAACCAAAAAATACAAAAGTTGTTCTCAACGTCTAGACAGTCCCTCTTTAAATGCACGCGAGGTCAGTTCCTTTTACCTTTTTTACATAGATTATGGGGGGGTGAGAAAATGCAGTTCTATCGTGCATATGTTGCAGTGCACTACATAAACAAGTGTGGTTCTATGTGTGCTAACATTGCATGTGCAGTTTATAAAAAAAATGCAGTAGGAGAAACACAAAAAAGCTTTGCACTTGGCAAGAAAAAATGACATACCACTTCAGCGCAATCGGACTGGTAGTCAGTCCTGCGCCACTTTGTCGTGACATCAGGATGGCCAGTGTACTTCCTAGTGTCATGGATATCAAACGTCTAGCGATGCTGGTTCATCATGTATAAGGAATAATGACCATCCTTGGAGCGCGGCATCATAATCTGTTCACATAAAAAATGAAATGAAAAGTTCTTTCGACATGTAGCACCAGGACCACTGTTCCAAAAATAACTATAAAAAGAAATGCAACAAACCAGAAAAATAAATGATGAAAAACAATGAACTTACCAGTTTTGCATCCAACAGGTTTACCTCATCGCTCACAAAAACCTTGAACTGCTTAACTGCATCTTTCAAAACAAACGGGCTATGCACAACTGGCAACACGGGGTTTCCTCCATCATCTCTCTTAACAAATGCTTCCATTTGAAGAACATACTACACAGAAAAAAGAACAAAAAAAGGACATGAAAAAAAGAATAAACAATGCATGCAGACATGGACATGAAAAAAACAGTACAATAGGAAAATATGACAGCACACGTTTACTGTGATAAATAAAGGTGAAAGTAGCACACATTCACCAGAATGATAAACTAAACCCAATTCAGGGTCTTGCTTCCAATACTTGATGACAAAATCCATGAGATTCGAATCCATTAAAGCTCCTTTGCCAAATGTATTATAGATATAGTCAACAGTGTAAGTATCGACATCACCAAAAGGACTATTCAACATAAAGAACGTGTTCCTGCAGTAAACATACACAGATGGGATCAAAAAAAATAAAAACAGAACACACAAAAAGGATGAAGGGCACACACATAAAACTTACTCATTGTATTTGGTTACAAAATCTTTGTTGAGAACAAGATCCTTTATTTTCCTCGCCTCATCAATATATTTGAACCTCGGAGGCTTCAATTTCTCTATAGAGCATCTCAACTTAAAAGCCCTCTCACCTGCCCTCTTGTTTGAAAATACTTCAACCTCATCCATAGTAGGACGATTAATTGCTGCACTCCTAGTCCTAGTGACGCGTGGACACGGCGTAACAAAATCATCATCATCAACATCAAATAATTCGTGTGGAGAGCTAGGTCGAGAGACACTTCCACCATCAGGTCCAGACGCCACATTTGTGTTCAAACCATCTCCAGCAAAAAAAACAGAATTATCTGGAGATATTTCAATGACACAATCCTCCATAACCACCTCAGAACCCTGGGACTCAAACAGTGACGTACAACCTTCATGAAGCCCCCCATCAAAACCTAAAAACGTGTAGAAATAACATGGAAACACTCAACACAAAAAAAAACAAAAAACATGTAATACATCTCATTAATATAAAAAATGCAGTTCACTAAAGAAATAGAATGCAGCCACTAGTCTACATCAATGCAGCCCACTAGTCTACAGCAAAGCAGTACACTTGTCTACAGCAATGCAGCCCACTAGTATACAACAATGCAGCCCACTTGTATTCAACAATGCAGCTCACTTTCCCAAAAAATAAAAATGCATCTCACTAACACAACAAAATAAATATACACATCCATTCTAAATCACGAACTTAACTAAACAAACTAGTAAAAAAAGCCCGTAAGAAGCGGAAGCAAGAAGTACACAAAAAATGAATAAAGGGAGGACAAAGAAGTTAACTAAAATAACCTTTATCTGCAAAAATTAAAAGTGGTGTTAAATCAAGGCAACACTTTCTCAATGTGAGCCAACTATAGAGCGTGGCCTTTCTGATATAGACAATGTGCTCCACCCCAAACTGAGCAACTTGAACCCCATCCCAAGTCTACAAGAATTGAAACATATAGAATCCACAATCATGCCTGCAATGAAAGAATAAAAAACATCAGTTTCACAAAATGAAGTAAAAAAAAAACTTGAGCAGTATGGTGGAGAGGGGTTGTACAGAACACACCCATTTGGCTGCAATGGGACAATGACATGTTTCAACACATACATCAAGTGTAGGAGGATTTAGCGGCTCATCAGAACTTGAGCTTACTGCTTTCCATGCACGCTTGATATTTTAACCATCCTCCTAAAAACCCGGATCGCATCAGGGCTGCCAGGTTTATTGAGCGAGTCAATAAATTCAAACCGCCTTTCTTTCACATTTAACGCAACTACACAATAATGTCCAACGCCATCCCTCATCTCTGGCGGATCAAAAGTTGTAAAAAGGACCTGTTGGAAGCACGAATAAATTAATAAAATTATTATAAGAAGAAGAAACAGAACACTATAAAAACAAACACACAAAATATAGTTTCCGACACATAAAAACGTTACTCACCATGTGCTTTCTATCAAATCGCACCTCGGCTTTTGAAGAGAACATCATTTTAGCACTCCTACCTAAAGTACCATCATTCCAAATATTTGTCTGCCAAAACAAAACCAAAAATCAAATAGTGCTCACGCAAACAGGTCATCGCACGAAATTAGAAAAGAAAATAAAAAAATAAAACAAAAATTTCTGCATTCTTACACAAATAAGGTACGGGACAACCATTGTCGGAGATCCCTTAAACTTATCTACCAGCAAAGAAACCCCAAGATCTAGAAGGCTTGTAGTGAGCATCCCTTTATCCCAAAAGGATTGACCAACTTTGCCAATGGTAATATCAGCCACCTCAGTTTTAAAAGCAATCATATCCTTGAATTTTTCATGAAAAACTGAAACATAAGATACTAAAAAAATTATCAACAAATAGAAAGGGGTAAATACCAAATTTAGAAAATACATATGAACAAAACAATTTTTAAAAAACCATACTTCTTCTTCTTGTCCTTCCGAACCCTCATAACAGCAGCGTACAACTCATTGTATCTTTTCAGAAGAGCTAGATCAATGCTCGATGGTGTCACAACAGGAAGTTCGTCATCTGTAATAAAAAGATGAAGTTCACTTATGCAGAAGATGTAGTTCAAGTATTAAGATAAGGAAATTCTGCTAGCTATTTTGAAAATCATAAACAGAAGATCAAGTTTCACTTATTATTAAACATCTAATACAGATACCATACTAATAAAACAAAATGAATGAGAAAAACTTCAACTGCATTGTTCGAAACAAAACTCTTGCCTTTAGTGTCAGAGTCTTCAGGCTTTTGTTCTTCAGAGCTGACCAAAACATTTTCTTGGCTAGGTTGCGACGAATCCACCACAACCTCACTGGTCTGCCCTTCTGCAGCAACATCAGCATTCTCTGGATTTACAACAGTTTGGTCAACAACAACGTCCTTAGATATTTCAGCTACATGAGGCTCCACTCTCGATACTTCAGGAACATTGTTGGCCGCCAAACAAACAGGGAAAGCAACAACACTAACATCAGGGACGACATTCTCCAGCGGCTTTTCAATGATAAAATCGGAATCTTCATGCCGACTAGGGGAAATAGCATCATGGGATTCTTGAGCTACAGAAGCATCTGCTAAGTCGACGGCAACCAATGCAGAAGCATCAACACTGCCACCACCATCAACAGCACAACCGCCCTGATTCAGATCAACATGAACTTCCACGTTTTCTTGTCCAGGCTGTGGAAAGTTTAAAAAACAAACAATAACACAAATGAGCGTGGGGATAATTAACACAACAACACACAAGACACTTATGTCAAAGACTGCTGACAACATACACAGAACAACTGCAGTCCACATATGCAAATCAACTGCAACCCACGTGTGACAAAACAACTACAACTTCAACCCACATATACGTAATAAAATAACTGCAGTTCACTTTGTCAAACGCTGCAGTTCACTTTGTCAAACGCTGCAGTTCGATTATGTTAAATACTGAAGCTTACGTATGTAAAACACTACAGACCACACATGCGAAAAGAACTACAGTTCACTTCTGTCAAAGAATGAAGCTCACACATGTAAAACTATTGCAGCTAACATATGTAATTGAAAATGCATATGAGTGAACATAACAACGTACATCAAGTTTATAACAACAACAAAAACATAGATTACAACCCACTAACAGAACAAGTAATACAACTATACCTTATCACCTACAACATCCGGAGGGGACGATGCATCAGCCAAGACCCCATCCTTTCCAGAGCCATCGTAGGACTCTTTGTGCACATCACAAGCAGCAACACCAGTCTACGGGCATAGAACAAACCAAAAATGAAAATAAGATCGTAACAACCAAAAAAGAAAAAACTTCAACTATGCACAAGCAGTACACACTTTACAACCGTGAAGTATACAAAAAATACAATAAAATGGAAACCAAACAAATGCAAGTTCAAGAAGAGGGACGCATGGCAGAACAGACATGGAAGAAGTACTTGTACCTGACCAACTCCATCGTCCCTAGTTCCATCGACACCAGAAGATTCCACTCCATCCTATCATAAAAAACAAAAATAGTGAGGAGCAGTCAACATAATACACAAAAGAGGTTCAAAGCCACAAAAAACCTAGAACAACATTATCAGCGCCAAGCCAGCGTCCTTATGGTTCATTTCATCCAAAATATGCCCAGCATCCATCTCATACCGACCGCATTTTTCCTGCTGTGAATGGCTCAATTGAGCATACGAAGACCGAACATTCATCACTGCAATCTTTAGGCTTTCAATCACGCCACAATCAAAATTGTGAGAAGCAATAATATCTTCATCTCGTGGGCCATGGCCATCAGGAAAAAACCAGCAACTGTCCTCAACCTGTCACCAGAGGTTCGCAAATCTTCAGTCAACTTCAAAACCTTCAGAAGAAGCTCATCAATCTCCTCATGTTTTTTGCCGCCAACAAATGTCTGTTTAGAAGAGCTTGTACTATCAAACATCTGTCAAGCCATGAAACCACGAGTATGCGGCACCTCATCATCACAGGAAGGAAGCTGGCTACAGATAGGCTCATAAAACCTAGCATGAGTGCTTGGCCCCGCATCAGAGCTGCTGTGTAAAACTATAACATGACGGTTGTACACAATATCACCTGATGCCTTCCACTGCAAAAAAAGACAATAGGCAAAGAGAAGTACACATGTGAGTACTAGAAAAGTTCAGATTTACAATGGCTGCACCTTTAAAAATAAATCTGATATTAAAGAATCAGATGCACTAAGCGGCAGCTTCCCAAATTTGTAAGTTTCCAAGTAAATCTTTCCCTTCACAAGCACATCCTCATTGTACAACTTCATCAGGTCCTTGGTCGTCAGGTATGACACATGTGGCGTCAACGTGTGCATGACTAAAAATTTGCAAAGCTTCAAGCAGTCAAGATACATAATGAGGGGGACAATGGCACAACCCTCTGCACAATTCTGCTTGCTGCCTTCTGTTTGCCACCTCACCACAGCTGCCTGCAACTCATCAACAACAAGCTGGCAAAAGTCCATCTGGGACATAGCCACATAATCCATGTTCTCTACCATTGCAGCAACTCTACCCAAATGAACTATAGGCTCGGGGCACAGCAAATTCTGGTAAAGTTTGAGGAAGAACACCTTCACAACAAGGTCAACAGTCACATGATCATCTTCCTCCACCAACACCTTCAACTTCTCAAGAAAGTCCTTGACACCTATACTTTTTGAACGGCCAAAGCCAAGCTCATCCTTGAGGGCAGTCAATGAGTCATCATGGCTGTTGGCGGCAGGCATGGGTGCAGTGTGACAACCCATAGGTAAATCAAAAATGTGATGAACTATGTCATGATTGATTCGAAGAACCCTGCCATTCCCAAAGTCCATTATCATGGTGGCAGGGTCAATCACTCCCATCAAATAGCACATAAGAATGCGCGACACATTTTTCTTTACTGTCAGTTCAAAGACAACACCGATCCAGCTAGCATCCCAAACACGACTACAGTGTGCCTCTTTCAACAAAGAAGCAGCCTTGCAAACAGTGGGAAGAGACAAACGTACGGTCTTGTTAAATCGAGAATCATCTCCCTCAGCATCATCTTTAGTTGCATTGCTCTTGCTAGACTTCTTCCTCTGTGTAAAGGGAAATGCAATCCACATTAGAAGACTAGCCATAAAAAAGAGATAGAGAAAACACAGATAGAATAACAATGAAGGAAACAAATGCAGTCCACTTCAACAAACCTTTGGAGCAACATCCACATCCTCGCCAGAGTCACCACCAACATCTTCATCGACATCATCACGGGCATGCTTGGGTGCACTCTTAGATGAACCATAGTCTTTGCGTCTAACAGTATGAACATCCCTCACAAAATTAGCAAGCACAAAGTCGTCATCATCAGAGTTGGGACCTTCAGTGACATGTAGTCGCTTGCGCTGAGGATCATCGTTTCCACCAGCTTCAGCAGTTCTCTTGCCAACATTCTTCTTCATGCCAGAAACACATGGACTCCGCCGAGGTGTACCACCTTCCTCAGCAACACTACTTAGCCTCTTCTTCTGCAAAGAAGGCTGCTTCACCTTGGCAAATTTGGCACCCTTGGCACCATCTGCAGCTCTCCTCTGCTTCTCATTCTCCGCAAACTCTTTTGAGTCACTTTCAAACCTCAACTTCTTCTTGCTTTGCTTCAACTCATATTCACAAAGCTGTTCAGAGACAATCCAATCCTATGTAACTTCCTCTGTACCATCAACAGGCTGCGACTGTGTTTCAGACAAGACGGGACGTCTCTGGTCAAAGCTCACAACAACATTACCCTCTGCAAAATAATGGTCAATCAATTGAGTAACCTCCTCAAACCCAGGCGCCCCAGCACGGAAAACAGACGCTGATTCAAAATGAAGTTTGACTATGGTCGTTAAAAAGTGCATAAAAAGAACAAATGCAGTACACTTAGACATATAAATGCAGTGCTCCAACCAAAAGCTCAAAATAAAAAATAATGCATTGTACAAAAAACTTGAATAAAACAACAATGTAGTTCACACATACATATAGTGCAGTTCACATATACAAATAAATGCAGTGCTACATACACTAACTTCATGTTTGTTTCCAACAAAATGTCAGACTAGATACAGCAAGGCAACGCCAATTTGTACAACATCAAGTAACCAGCATACACAAAAATAAACAAATCAATCACATACTAGAAGGAGGGGCCACACTTATGGGAGAAGATTCAATCGGCGAATTCACTTGATGTCCTCCCTCGACACCATGATCCTTACCACCAGGACAACGAGAGCCAATTGGTGTATCATTATGAGCACTGCAATCACCTACTGGATTCAGAAAGAACTAGAAAATAGAAATTACAAAACATCACATGACAAAATAATGCAAACGACCGCTGACAACTAACAGAGCATAAACCAATATGCAGGATGAATTAGGAAACTAGATAAACATCAAACAAAATAAACAAAGCCTAAAATAAGCACTCCACATACCCTGAACTCCTCCTCCCACTCTGCTCGGCGAAGACATGGCGTTTGCCTGCAGCACAAGGACGAAGTGACAGATATAAGCAACAAAATCGGCAAAAATCTAACGAAACCCTAGATCCACCTTGCTACACACGACTATCGACTTCAAAACAAGATAAAATCGACTACCTACGGAAAAATTACACAAGCAAAAATAGCAACAACAACTACGAGAATCACAAAACAATATGAGGGGACGATTAAGACCGAGGCCAAGCGGAACGTACCACAAAAAAGGGTGTGGCAACGGCGACGGGGAGAGGGGAGGGGCCAGCAACGGGAACGGACCGGAAAGGGCTGCTGGAGCGCAGCGGCAAGGGCTTGCGGAGCGGACGGCGATGCAGAATGCAGGAATAAGGACCTTTTGAGGGCGGCAATTCCTCAGGCGACAGCGGTTGCTGCGGGCGATGGTGGTTTTGCTCAAGGGAGAGATGACTTGGGAGAAACTGCAAGAAAGGAGAGGGGATTGTTCTCGGTCTCTCTCCCTGTCAGCGGAGCGGTAAATGATCACATAAAACGGGCCGACCCAAAAAACGGCCGGCTAAAATAAGACAGACTACATCAAAATGCACATGATGCAGTTCTTTGTGAAGAATAATGAAGTTCAGACGGTAAAACAAAATAAAATAAATACAGTTCATAACAAAAGTTAAAATCAAAAACAACACGCGTGTTAAGAAAATGCATCAGAAAAAAAGTCTATCTTCAACTAAGTGCCACACCCAAAAAAAGGGGGGGGCACCCCCCCACCCTCCCCTACCATTCCCGTACCAGGGACTGCAGTAAGTACATGCAAAAAACAGATGCAGTACGCAGCACTACAAAAATGCAATTCATTTCGTTACATGATGCAGTATGGTATAGCAATCCAGTTTCGGATTACCTGCATGAATATATACATGGTATAGAACACAGCGAAAAACTCGTAAAATTGCAGAATACATTGTACTTTTTTCAGGGGCTGCAACAAAGACACACAAAAAATGGTGAAGTACGCATCTGTAGACAAAATGCAGTTCTGTAATGTAGACGATGCAGTGTAGAACTATAACCAATGCAGTTTCATTATCACACAGGATATATATAAACATGACAAATGGCCGTTCGCACAGAAAAGTGGTGGTTAAAAAAATTACCAATTAAAAATAAAATAAAATCACGTTAAAAAAACCGCGTTCGCATACAACCACCCAATCGGAGCGGTTCCATCGCCACAAGAGCCCACGATCACAGACGCGACACCAACCCATGATCTGCACAACTCCATCGTCAGCGAGATCGTGTAGTTCATCCGATGCGGCCATCCCACCCCGCACCCTCCCCTTAAATTCAGACCCCTACCAAAGGCCTTCTCATCCACAACAACACAAGTATCCATTGTGCTGCCACCAAATCGGTCCATCACATCGATATCCATGCAAAAACACCAAGCCCTACTACCGGCGATGGCGTTCGCCGACGAGTGCAAGGGCATGGAGGCCCACGACAACACCAAGTTGAACGTCATCCACACCAACGACAAGAAGCAGATGGTGATCTCCCTCGCGTAGTACGAGCGTCACCTCAGCCTCCAGCACCACAAGATCGTCGGCATTGATCTCGAGTAGAACAACGAGCCTGAAGCGACGCAGAAACCTGCCCTCTACCAACTCTCCATCGGCAAGAATCACCCGGTGCTGCTCTTCCAACTGAGCGCCGCTGAAAGGTGCACCATCTTTGACAACTTCCTCGCAGACCCCAGGTACACCTTTGTAGGCTTCTCCATCGACGGTGACAAAACCAGGCTAGAGCACGTCAATGTAGAGGTCGCCAACTTTGTCGACATCCAAAAGGAGTGGAGGGTGCCCGAGGCAACCAAGGAGTTGGCTTCTGCACTGACACATCCTCATCCCTAGCAAACGAGAACGCCCTCGGGTACGAAGCTTCAAGCGGCTGCTCGCTCCACTGATCTTTCCAAAACAAGGCCGAAACCCCGTCACTGATGCTGATCTCCGTCACACCCCTGAAAGTGTCAGAAAGCTGCACGAGGTCTCGCCACCAGTAGGAGCCACACGATTCGGATGCATGCGGTACATCGCCAGGATAGTATGAACTCCATATCAGCTTAACCCACGGCACATCTAGTTTGTTATAAAACTTGAATAGTTGTTTGAGCAGCAGAGCTTGATTCTGAATTTTAAGATCCATGATCCCAAGGCCCCCAACAGCCTTAGGCCGGCAAACAAGCTCCCAGCCGGCCAGAGAGGTGTTTTTCATCCCATCCTCCGTGTGCTTGCTCCAGAAGCATTGTCTACGGATTTTATCCAGGTGCTCCATGATTTTGGGAGGGATTCTAATTGAGCACATGGCATACACCATAAGCGATGAGACGACCGAGTTGACATAAGTGAGTTTTGACCCATAGTCAAGGAGATTGGCAGCCATTGAAACTCTTCTCTCTACAGACGCCACAAGGGGCATGAAATCCAGTACAGTAGGTTTAGTAGTCCCGAGGGGGAGTCCTAAGTACGTGAACGGCATTGTCCCCACAACGCACCCGAACATATCAGCGAAAGCCAGAGCCTCTGCGGGCGTAACATTAATCGGAATCAAGGTAGATTTCTGAAAGTTGAGTCTCATCCCAATGGAGGCCGCATAATCCAGTAGAAGTGTTTTCAGAGTCTGAACCTGCTCCTTTTCAGCTGGGAGGAAGACAATTGTGTCGTCCGCGTACTGGATTACGGGGTAATCACTTTCCGCGGACGGAATTGGTTTCTGCAGGGACCCCTCACGGAAGGCGTGGTTAATAGCAGCTTGTAGCAGATCAGCCGCTAACACAAAGATAAGCGGAGAGAGATGGTCCTCTTGCCGTACTCCACGTTTGCAAGTGAATTGTCTTCCTGGCGTGCCATTGAGCAACACAGAAGATTTCCCGGATTTAAAGATGCATTCAATCCAGTTGAGGCATTTCTCTTGGAAGCCCATCGCGCGCATGATTTCAATCATGGGGGCATGCTCAATGGTATCGAATGCCTTAGCGAAATCGAGTTTCAGCAACAGCACCTTTCTTCCCGACGCCTGGCATTGGTGAGTGTACTCGAACGCCCACGCCAAGCAATCTTGGATCGACCTGCACTTGAGAAACCCGTACTGATTGGTATGTGTAATGAGCAGTATGATTCTCTGTAGGCGATTCGCAAGCAGCTTGGTAATAATTTTCAGGCAACAGTTCAACAGAGTAATTGGCCTATAATCATTTACTGTTTCTGGGGATTGACATTTAGGAACCAGCGTGATGAACCCGCTGTTGATGCTCTCCAGGTCCAGCCCCCCCTCATAAAAGTCCATCACAAGCTTGTAGAAATCATGTTTTATAATGTTCCAACACGACTTCAAGAAACAGCCATTGAAACCATCCGGCCCCGGCGCTCGGTCCGCGGGCATTTCCCTGACCACTTGGTCAATTTCCTCCGTGGTGAAAGGCACAGTCAGAACATCAAGTCCCTCCACTTTCTTGATGGTACGACGCAGATTGAAACGCATGTTAGGGGGGTCAGAAGAGCCCAGACGCTGTTTATAGGATGAAAATAGCACGGATTCTTTACCCACATGGTCCTCAATCCGCGTGCCATCCTCAAGTTTAAGTGTTGAAATGGAGTTCCTGCGATATCTCTCTGTGGCTACAGCATGAAAGAATTTCGTGTTACCATCCCCAACTTGAAACCTCCTAACTGTACATCTTTTCTGCCAGTACATACATTTATATTCCAGTAGCCTGAGAAGATGTGCCTTAAGGATAATTCTGAAATTGGTTTCAGGAATGGTAAGTGCTCTCTGTTCCTCAAGTGTATCTAACTTTAGAAGAGTTTCATTGGAATTATCAATAAGAATGGATAATTTTGATATTTTCTTACTCCAAGACTTCAGAGCATAACGCAACTTCTTCAGTTTTTTGCAGAGCAAAGCAGCCGAATTAGCCGCATGACAAGGTTGGCTCCAAGAACGTTGCACCACCTCATGGAATCCTGAGTGCTGCACCCAGTAGTTTTCAAAGCGAAACACTTTGCTTTTGGGGATACACGTATCAACGCCAATGACACAGGGCATGAGATCTGACACGGGTTTGCCCAAAGGAGTTACAGTGGTGTTAGGGTAAGAGGATTTCCGGTGTACCGAAGAAAAGAACCAATCTAATTGCACGAGCAAAGGATCGTCTTGCATGTTACTCCATGTGTACGCCCTGCCCTTGATGGGTAATTAAACTAACGACTGGGTATGGATAAAATCATTGAAGGTCATCATATCATTGGCATTACGACCCGGCCTACTTCTGTTATCAGGCGCGCGATAGTAATTGAAATCACCAACCAGGATCCAGTCGTCAGACGCTGGAATGTGCACGCTGAATAGCCAGGCCGTGAAGTTAGAACGATTAATGCCATCGCAGGGCCCATAAATATTCATAAGATTCCAAACAGCATTAGAGTGCAGAGATGTGAATTTAATCCCAAGGGCAAAGGATTCCTCAAGAAAAACCAAACCAGAAAAGACAGACGAATTCCAAGCAGTAAATAAACCGCCCGAGGCCCCATCAGAGGGAATGAATGCAAACATATCAAGACGCTTAGGGCAAATAGATTTAACAAAAGGCCGATCAAACATCATCCACTTAGTCTCTTGCAAACACAAAATATCATAGCCACTAGTATCAATAGCATTACGGATAACTAGGTGTTTTTTGTCCGAATTTATTCCACGAACATTCCAGCAGAGGATATTCCACCTCCTAGTTTGTGGCATCTTTGGGAGGGGGTTCGTCAATCATGGACATCACTTCGGGACCCCAAGATTGTGTAATAGTCCAAGAAACGGGCCAGAATCGGCCCAAGCTACAAGTCTTGACGACCAACACGTAAGCACACCTTGGGTTTCGACAACCATGGAAATCACTTTGGGACCCCAAAACAGTGAGTAAAACTCCATGCAACATGTCAGAATTGACAAAACCGTGAGTGTTGATGACCGACAAGTAGACGCACCATGGGGTTTGTCAATCGTGAAAATCACTTCAGGACCTCAAAACTGAGTAATAGTCCAAGAAACGGACCAGAATCAGCCCAAACTTCATGTCTTGACGACCAACACGTAAGCGCACCTTAGGGTTGAACAATTAGGGAAATTGTTTCTAGACTCCAACACGGTGAGTAATAGTCCATGAAACGGGTTAGAATTGGCGAAAACTGTGAGTGTTGATGACGGACATGTAAAGGCTCCCTGGGTATCGTTAATCATGGAAATTGCTTTAGGACCCCAAACGGTGAGTAATAGTGCATGAAATGGACCAGAATCAGCCAAAATTGTGAGTGTTGATGACCGACACATAAACGCACCCCGGGGTTCATAAATCATGGAAATCACTTCGGGACCCAAAAACTGAGTAATACTCCAAGAAACGGGCCAGTATCGGCCCAAACTGCGAGTCTTGACGACCAACACGTAAGCATATCTTGGTGTTCGACAACCATGGAAACTGCTTTGGGACCCCAAAACGGTGAGTAATAGTCCATGAAAGAGCCCAGAGTCAGACAAATATAGGATTATAGATGAACAATACATAAACGAACCCGGGTTCGTCAATCATAGAAATCGCTCACGGACCTGAAATCAGTGAGTAATAGTCCATGAAACGGGCCAGAATTGGCCAAAACTGCAATTGTTGATGACTGACAAGTAAGCTCACCTAGGGGTACAACAACCATGGAAATCGTTTTGGGACCCAAAACGGTGAGTAATAGTCCATGAAACGGACCAGAATTGGCCAAAATTGTGAGTGTTGATGACTGATAGATAAACGCACCCCATGGTTCGTCAATCGTGGAAATCACTTTGGGACCCCAAAACAGAGTAATAGTCCACGAAACGGGCAAGAATCTTCCAAAATTACAAGTGTTGATGACCGACACGTAATCGCACCTTGGGGTTTGACAACAATGGAAATCGCTTCGGGACCCCAACATGGTGAATAATGGTCCACGAAATGGACCCGAATTTGCCAAAATTGTGAGTGTTGATGACCGACACGTAAATGCACCCCGGGGTTCGTCAATCATGGAAATCACTTCGGGACCCCAAAACTGAGTAATAGTCCAAGAAACGGGCCAGAATCGGCCCAAACTGCAAGTCTTGATGACCAACACGTAAACACACCTTGGGGTTCGACAACCATGGAAATCGCTTTGGGACCCCAAAATGGTGAGTAATAGTCCATGAAAGAGCCCAGAATCGAACAAACCTAGGATTATTGATGAACGATACATAAACGCACCCCGGGGTTCCTCAACCATGGAAATCGCTTAGGGACCCCAAATAAGTGAGTAATAGTCCAAGAAACGGGCCAGAATTGGCCCAACCTATGATTGTTGACGACTGACACGTAAACACACATTGGGGTCCGACAACCATGGAAATTGCTTTGGAACCTCAAACGGTGAGTAATAGTCCACGAAACGGATCAGAATCGACAAAAACCACGAGTGTTGATAACCGACACGTAAGTGCACCTTGGGGTTCGACAACCATGGAAATCGCTTTGGGACCCCAAAACGGTGAGTAATAGTCCATGAAAGAGCCCAAAATCGTAAAAATCTAGGATTATTGATGAATAATACATAAAAGCACCCGGGGTTCGTCAATCATGGAAATTGCTCAGGGACCCGAAATCAGTTAGTAATAGTTCATGAAAGGGGCCAATCGGCCAAAACTGCGATTATTGATGAGCGACACGTAAGCGCACCTGGGGTACAACAACCATGGAAATCGCTTTGGAACCCAAAACGGTGAGTAATAGTCCACGAAATGGGTCAGAATCTAAAAAAACGCGAGTGTTGATGATCGGCGCGTAAGCGCACCTTGAGGTTCAACAATTATGGAAATCGCTCCGGGACCGGATACGTCTCCAACGTACTTATAATTTTTTATTGTTAAATGCTATTATATTACCTATTTGGATGTTTATGGGCTTTACTTTACACTTTTATATCATTTTTGGGACTAACCTACAAACCGGAGGCCCAGCCCGAATTGCTGTTTTGTTGCCTATTTCACTGTTTCACAAAAAAGGAATATCAAACGGATTCCAAACGGAATGAAACCTTCGGGAGCGATCTTTTTGGAACAAACGCAATCCAGGAAACTTGGAGTGGACGTCAAGAAGCAGTCGAGGCAGTCACGAGAGTGGCCGGCACGCCCTAAGGTGTGGGCGCGCCCCCTGCCTCGTGGGCCCCTCGTGGTTCCCCTGACCTACCTCCTTCGCCTATATATATATATATATTCGTATCCTGAAACCATCCAGGAGCACCACGAAAAACTATTTCCACCATCGCAACCTTCTGTATCCGCGAGATCCCATCTTGGAGCCTTTGCATGCGCTCCGCCGGAGGGGGAATCGACCATGGAGGGCCTCTCCATCATCACCAAGGCCTCTCCGATGAGTTGTGAGTAGTTTACCACAGACCTTCGGGTCCATAGTTATTAGCTAGATGGCTTCTTCTCTCTCTTTGAATCTCAATACAAAGTTATCCTCGATCTTCTTGGAGATCTATTCGATGTAACTCTTTTTGCAGTGTGTTTGTCGAGATCCGATGAATTGTGGGTTTATGATCAAGTTTATCTATGAGAAGTATTTGAATCTCCTCTGAATTCTTTTATGTATGATTGGTTATCTTTGCAAGTCTCTTCGAAGTATTAGTTTGGTTTGGCCTACTAGTTTGATCTTTCTTGCAATGGGAGAAGTGCTTAGCTTTGGGTTCAATCTTGTGATGTCCTTTCCCAGTGACAACAGGGGCAGCAAGGCACGTATTTTATTGTTGCCATCGAGGATAAAAAGATGGGGTTTATATCATATTGCTTGAGTTTATCCCTCTACATCATGTCATCTTGCTTAATGCGCTACTCTGTTCTTATGAACTTAATACTCTAGATGCAGGCAGGAGTCGATCGATGTGTGGAGTAATAGTAGTACATGCAGGCAGGAGTCGGTCTACTTGTTGCGGACGTGATGCCTATATACATGATCATGCCTAGATATTCTCATAACTATGCACTTTTCTATCAATTGCTCAACAGTAATTTGTTCACCCACCGTAATACTTATGCTATCTTGAGAGAAGCCACTAGTGAAACCTATGGCCCCTGGGTCTATTCTCTATCATATAAATTCCCAATCTACTCTATTTTTCAAGCTTTACTTTTCAATCTATATCATAAAGTTACCAAAAATATTTATCTTATCATACTATCTCTATCAGATCTCACTTTCACAAGTGGTCGTGAAGGGATTAACAACCCCTTTATCGCGTTGGTTGCGAGGTTCTTGTTTGTTTGTATAGGCGCGTGGGACTTGGGAGGAGCCTCCTACTGGATTGATACCTTGGTTCTCAAAACTCAGGGAAATACTTACGCTACTTTGCTGCATCACCCTTTCCTCTTCAAGGAAAAAACCAATGCATGCTCAAGAGGTAGCAGGACCCTAAAATGGTGAGTAATAGTCCACGAAACGGGTCAGAATCGACAAAACCGCGAGTGTTCATGACTGACACGTAAACGCACCCTGGAGTTTGTCAATCGTCGAAATAACTTTGGGACCCTAAAACGGTGACTAATAGTCCATGAAACTTACCTGAATTGGCCAAAATTGTGAGGGTTGATGACCGACATGTAAACGCACCCCGGGGCTCGTCACTCTTGGAAATCACTTCGGGACCTAGAAACTGAGTAATAGTCCAAGAAACGGGCCTGAATCGGCCCAAACTGCGAGTCTTGACGACCAACACGTAAGCACATCTTGGGGTTTGACAACCATGGAAATCGCTTTGGGACCCCATAATTGTGAGTAATAGTCCATGAAAGAGCCCAGAATCGGACAAATATAGGATTATTAATGAACAATACATAAACGCACCCGGGGTTCATCAATCATGGAAATAGCTCAGGGACCAGAAATCAGTGAGTAATAGTCCATGAAACGGGCCAGAATCGGCCAAAACTCCGATTGCTGATGACCGACACATAAGCGCACCTAGGGGTACAACAACCATGGAAAACGCTTTGGGACCCAAAATGGTGAGTATTAGTCGACCAAACGGACAAAAATTGGCCGAAATTGTGAGTGTTGATGACCAACAGATAAATGCATCCCATGGTTCGTCAATCGTGGAAATCACTTCGGGGCCCCAAAACTGAGTAATAGTCCATGAAACAGGCAAGAATCGTCCAAAACTTCAAGTGTTGATGACCGACACGTAAGCGCACCTTGGGGTTTGACAACAATGGAAATCGCTTCAGGACCCCAATACGGTGAGTAATAGTCCACGAAACGGGGCAGAATTGGCCAAAACTGTGAGTATTGATGACAGACATGTAAACCGTCCACGGGGATCGTCAATCGTGGAAATTGCTTTAGGACCCCAAAACGGTGAGTAATAGTGCATGAAACGGACCAGAATCGGCCAAAATTGTGAGTGTTGATGACCGACAGGTAAATGCACCCCGGGCTCGTCAATCGTGGAAATCACTTCGGGACCCAAAAACTTAGTAATTGTCCAAGAAACAGGCCAGAATCAGCCCAAACTTCGAGTCCTGACGACCAACACGTAAGCACACCTTGGGGTTCAGCAACCATGGAAATCGCTTTGGCACCCCAAAACGGTGAGTAATAGTCCATGAAAGAGCCCATAATCGGACAAATCTAGTATTATTGATGAACAATACATAAGCGCACCTCAGGGTTCGTCAATTATGGAAATCGCTCAGGGACCCCAATTAAGTGAGTAATGGTCCATGAAATGGGCCAGAATCGTCCAAAACTGCAATTGTTCATGGCCGACACGTAAGCGCACCTAGGGGTACAAAAACCATGGAAATCGCTTTGGGACCCAAAACGGTGAGTAATAGTGCACAAAATGGGTCAGAATCGACAAAAACCGCGACTGTTGATGACTGACACGTAATTGCACCTTGGGGTTCAACAACTATTGAAATCACTTCGGGACCCTAAAACGGTGAGTAATAGTCCACGAAACGTACCAGAATTGGCCAAAGTTGTGAGTGTTGATGACCGACACGTAAATGCACCCGAGGGTTCGTCAATCATGAAAATCACTTCGGGACCCCAAAAGTGAGTAATAGTCCAACAAATGGGCCAGTATCGGCCCAAACTGCGAGTCTTGACGACCAACACATAACGCACCTTGGGTTCAACAACTATGGAAATCGCTTCGGGGCCCCAAAACGGTAAGTAATAGTCCACGAAACGGGTCAGAATTAGCCAAAACTGTGAGTGTTGATGACCGACGCGTAAACGCACCCCGGGGATCATCAATCATGGAACTTGCTCCGGGACCCAAAAACGGTGAGTAATAGTCCACGAAGCATACATAATTGGCCAAAATTGTGAGTGTTGATGACCGAGACGTAAACGCACGCCGGGGATCGTCAATCATGGAAATCACTTCGGGACCCTAAAACTGAGTAATAGTCCAAGAAACGGGCCAGAATCGACTCAAGTTGAAAGTCTTCATGACTAGAAAGTAAGCACACCTTGGGGTTCGACATCCATGGAAATCGCTTTGGGACCCCAAAACGGTGAGTAATAGTCCATTCAACATGTCAGAATTGACAAAACTGTGAGTGTTGATGACCGACACGTAGACGCACACCGGGGTTTGTCAATCGTGGAAATCACGTTGGGACCCCAAAACTGAGTAATAGTCCAAGAAACGGGCCAGAATCGGCCCAAACTGCAAGTCTTGACGACCAATACGTAAGCGCGCCTTAGGGTTCAACAACTATGGAAATCGCTTTGGGACCCCAGTACGGCGAGTAATAATCCACGAAACGGGTAAGAATTGGCCAAAACTGTGAGTGTTGACGACGGACAAGTAAACGCACCCCGGGGATCGTCAATCGTGCAAATCGCTCTAGGACCCCAAAACATGAGTAATAGTCCATGAAATGAACCAGAATCGGCCAAAATTGTGAGTGTTGATGACCGACATGTAAATGCACCCCGGAGTTCGTCAATCGTGGAAACCACTTCGGGACCCAAAAACTGAGTAATAGTCGAAGAAACGGGCCAGAATCGGCCCAAACTGCAAGTCTTGACGACCAACACGTAAGCACATCTTGGGGTTCGACACCCATGGAAATCGCTTTGGGACCCCAAAACGGTGAGTAATAGTCCATGAAAGATCCCAGAGTCAGACAAATATAGGATTATTGATGAACAATACATAAACGCACACGGGGTTCGTCAATCATGGAAATCACTCAGGGACTCGAAGTCAGTGAGTAATAGTCCATGAAATGGGTCAGAATCGGCCAAAACTGCGACTACTGATGACCGACACGTAAGCGCACCTAGGGGTACAACAACCATGGAAATCGCTTTGGGACCCAAAATGGTGAGTAATAGTCCGCGCAACGAACCAGAATTGGCCAAAATTGTGAGTGTTGATGACCGACAGATAAACGCACCCCATGGTTTGTCAATCGTGGAAATCACTTCGGGGCCCCAAAACTGAGTAATAGTCCATGAAACGGGATGAATCATCCAAAACTGCAAGTGTTGATGACCGAAACGTAATCGCACCTTGGGGTTTGACAACAATTGAAATCGCTTCGGGACCCCAAGACGGTGAGTAATAATCCACGAAATGGGTTAGAATTGGCGAAAACTGTGAGTGTTGACGACAGACACATGTAAACGCTGCCCGGGGATCGTCAATCGTGGAAATCACTTTAGAACCCCAAACAGTGAGTAATAGTGCATGAAATGGACCAGAATCGACAAAAATTGTGAGTGTTGATGACAAACACGTAAACGCACCCTAGGGCTCGTCAATCGTGCAAATCACTCCGGGACCCAAAAACTGAGTAATAGTCCAAGAAACAAGCTAGAATCGGCCCAAACTTTGAGTCTTGAGGACCAACACGTAAGCACACCTTGGGGTTCGACAACCATCTAAATCTCTTTGGGACCCCAAAACGGTGAGTAATATTCCATGAAAGAGCCCAGAATCGGACGAATCTAGGATTATTGATAAACAATAGATAAACGCACCTCGGGGTTCGTCAATCATGGAAATCGCTCGGGGACCCCAAATCAGTGAGTAATAGTGCATGAACCAGGCCAGAATCGGCCAAAACAGCGATTGTTGATGACCGGCACGTAAGCGCACCTAGGGGTACAACAACCATGGAAATTGCTTTGGGATCCAAAACGGTGAGTAATAGTCCATGAAATGGGTGAGAATCAACAAAAACGACGAGTGTTGATAACCAACACGAAAGGGCGCGTTGGGGTTCAACAACTATGGAAATCGCTTTGGGACCCAAAAACGTTCAGTAATAGTCCATGAAATGGGTCACAATTGGCCAAAACTGTGAGTGTTGATGACCGAGACGTAAACGCACCCCAGGGATCGTATATCATGGAAATCGTTCCGGGACCCCAAAACGGTGAGTAATAATCCATGAAAGATCCCAGAGTCGGACAAATATAGGATTATTGATGAACATTACTTAAACGCACATGGGTTTCGTTAATCATGGAAATCGCTTATGGACCCATAATCAGTGAGTAATAGTCAATGAAACGGGCCAGAATCGGCCAAAACTGCGATTGCTGATGACCGACACGTAAGCTCACCTAGGGGTACAACAACCATGGAAATTGCTTTGGGACCCAAAACGGTGAGTAATAGTCCACGAAATGGACCAGAATTGGCCAAAATTGTGAGTCTTGATGACCGACAGATAAACCCACCCCATGGTTCGTCAATCATGGAAATTACTTCGGGACCCGAAAACTGAGTAGTAAGCCATGAAACGGGCAAGAATCTTCCAAAACTGCAAGTGTTTATTACCGACAGGTAATCGCACCTTGGGGTTTGACAACAATGGAAATCGCTTCGGGACCCCAAGACGGTGAGTAATAGTCCATGAAACGGGTTAGAATTCACAAAAACTGTGAGTGTTGACGACAGACATGTAAACGCCCCCCGGGGATCGTCAATCGTGGAAATCGCTTTAGGACCCCAAACGATGTGTAATAGTCCATGAAATGGACTAGAATCGGCCAAAATTGCGAGTGTTGATGACCGACACGTAAACGCACCCAGGGGCTCGTCAATCGTGGAAATCACTTCGAGACCCAAAAACTAAGTAATAGTCCAACAAACGGGCCAGAATTGGCCCAAACTTCGAGTCTTGAGGACCAACACGTCAGCACAACTTGGGGTTCGACAACCATGGAAATCGCTTTGGCACCCCAAAATGGTGGGTAATAGTCCATGAAAGAGCCAATAATCAGACAAATCTAGGATTATTGATAAACAATACATAAACGCACCCTGGGGATCGTCAATCATGGAAATCGCTTGGGGACCCCAAATCAGTGAGTAATAGTCCATGAACCAAGCCAGAATCGGCCAAAACTGTGATTGTTGATGACCGACACGTAACACACCTTTAGGTTCAACAAATATGGAAATCGCTTCGGGACCCAAAAACGTTGAGTAATAGTCCATGAAACGGGTCACAATTGGCCAAAACTATGAGTGTTGATGACCGACACGTAAACGCACCCCAGGGATCGTCAATCGTGGAAATCACTCCGGGACCCCAAAATTGA
Source organism: Triticum aestivum (assembly GCF_018294505.1). Classification (NCBI taxonomy): domain Eukaryota; kingdom Viridiplantae; phylum Streptophyta; class Magnoliopsida; order Poales; family Poaceae; genus Triticum; species Triticum aestivum. Next base: position 664,124,323 of record NC_057804.1, read on the forward strand.
ATAATAGCCCAAAAAACGGGCCAGAATCGGCACAAACTGCAAGTCTTGACGACCAACGCATAAGCGCACCTTTGGGTTCAACAACTATGGAAATCGCTTTGGGACTCCAAAACGGTGAGTATTAGTCCATGTAACGGGTCAGAATTGGCAAACATTGTGAGTGTGGATGACCGACACGTAAACGCACCCCGGGGATTGTCAATCGTGGAAATCACTCCGGGACCCGCAAAATGGTGAGTAATAGTCCACAAAACGGACCAATATTGGCTAAATATGTGTGTTGATGACCGACACGTAAGCGCACCTTAGGGTTTGACAACAATGAAAATCTCTTCGGGACCCCAAGACGGTGAGTAATAGTCCACGAAACGGGTTAGAATTGGCGAAAACTATGAGTGTTGACGACGGACATGTAAACGCTCCACGGGGATCATCAATCGTGGAAATCGCTCTAGGACCCCAAAATGGTGAGTAATAATGCAAGAAACGGACCAGAATCGGCCAAAATTGCGAGTGTTGATGAGCGACACGTAAGCGCACCCCGGGGCTCGTCTATCATGGAAAATACTTCGGGGCCCAAAAACTGAGTAGTAGTCCAAGAAAAGGGCCAGAATCGGCCAAAACTGTGAGTCTTGATGACCAACACTTAAGCACACCTTGAGGTTCGACCACCATGGAAATCGCTTTAGGACTCCAAAACGGTGAGTAATAGTTCATGAAAGAGACAAGAATCGGACAAATCTAGGATTATTGATGAACAATACATAAACGCACCCGGGGTTCGTCAATCATGGAAATCGCTGAGGGACCCCAAATCAGTGTGTAATACTCCATGAAACCGGCAAGAATCGGCCAGAACTGCGATTGTTGATGACCGACACGTAAGCGCAGCTAGGGGTAGAACAACCATGGAAATCGCTTTGGGACCCAAAGACGGTGAGTAATAGACCACGAAATGGGTCAGAATCGACAAAAACCGCGAGTGTTGATGGCCGACACATAAGCGCACCTTTGGGTTCAACAACTATGGAAATCACTCCGGGACCCTAAAACGGTGAGTAATAGTCCACGAAACGGACCAGAATTGGCCAAAATTGTGAGTGTTGATGATCGAGACGTAAACGCGCCCCGGGGTTCAACAATAGTGGAAATCACTTGGGACCCCAAAAGTGAGTAATAGTCCAAGAAACGGGCCATAATCGACCCCAACTGCAAGTCTTGACGACCAACAAGTAATGCACCTTGGGGTTCACAACTATGGAAATCGCTTTGGGACCCCAAAACGGTGAGTAATAGTCCACAAAATGGGTCAGAATTGTCAAAAACTGTGAGTGTTGATGACCGACACGTAAACGCACCCCAGGGATCGTCAATCACGGAAATCGCTCCGGGACCCTAAAACAGTGAGTAATAGTCCACGAAACAGACTTGAATTGGCCAAAAATGTGAGTGTCGATGACTGACACGTAAACGCACTCCGGGGTTCGTCAATCATGGAAATCACTTCGGGACCCCAAAACTGAGTAATAGTCGAAGAAACGGGCCAGAATCGGCCCAAACTGCAAGTCATGATGACCAACACGTAAGCGCACCTTAGGGTTCAAAAACTACGGAAATTGCTTTGGGACCCCAAAACGGTGAGTAATAGTCCAGGAAATAGGTCAGAATTGGCGAAAACTGTGAGTGTTGACGACGGACATGTAAACGCACCCCAGGGATCGTCAATTGTGGAAATCGCTTTAGGACCCCAAAACGTAAGTTATAGTGCATGAAACGGAACAAAATCGGCCAAAATTGTGAGTGTTGATGACCGACACGTAAACGCACTCCGGGGTTCATCAATCATGGAAATCACTTCGGGAGCCCAAAACTGAGTAATAGTCCAAGAAACGGGCCAGAATCGACCCAAACTGCAAGTCTTTACGACCAACACGTATACACACCTTGGGGTTCGACAACCATGGAAATCGCTTTGGGACCCCAAAATGGTGAGTAATAGTCCATGAAAGAGCCCAGAATCGGAAAAACCTAGGATTACTGATGAACGATACATAAACGCACCCCAGAGCTCAGGGACCCCAAACCAGTGAGTAATAGTCCACGAAACCGGCCAGAATCGGCCCAAACTTTGATTGTTGATGACCGACATGTAAACACACGTTGGGGTTCGACAACCATGGAAATCGCTATGGGACCCCAAACGGTGAGTAATAAAACACGAAATAGGACAGAATCAACAAAAACCGCGAGTGTTGATGACCGACACGTAAGCGCAGCTTGAGGTTCAACAATTATGGAAATCGCTCCGGGACCCTGAAATGGTGAGTAATAGTCCAAGAAACGGGTCAGAATCGACAAAAACCGCGAGTGTTGATGACCGACACGTAAATGCACCGAGGGGTTTGTCAATCGTGGAAATCACTTCGGGACCCCACAACTGAGTAATGGTCCAAGAAACAAGCAGAATCGGCCCAAACCGCAAGTCTTGACGACCAACACATAACGCACCTTGAGGTTCAACAACTATGGAAATCTCTTAGGGACCCCAAAACGGTGAGTAATTGTCCATGAAACGGCACATAATTGGCCAACATTGTGAGTCTTGATGACCGACACGTAAAGGCATCCCGGGGATCGACAATCGTCAAAATCGCCCTGGGACCCCAAAACGGTGAGTAATAGTCCATGAAATGGACCAGAATTGGCCAAAATTGTGAATGTTGATGACTGACAGGTAAACGCACCCCATGGTTCATCAGTCGTGGAAATCACTTCGGGACCCCCAAAACTAAGTAATAGTCCATGAAACGGGCCAGAATCGTCCAAAACTCCAAATGTTGATGACCGACACATAAGCGCACCTTCGGGTTAAAAAAACAATGGAAATCGCTTCGGGAGCCCAAGACGGTGAGTAATAGTCCATGAAACGGGTTAGATTTGGCGAAAACTGTGAGTGTTGACGACGGACATGTAAACGCTCCCTAGGGATCGTCAATCATAGAAATCACTCTAGGACCCCAAAACGGTGAGTAATAGTGCATGAAACGACCAGAATAAACCAAAATTGTGAGAGTTGATGACCAACATCTAAACGCACCTCGGGGCTCATCAATCGTGGAAATCACCTCAGGACCCAAAATCTGAGTAGTAGTCCAAGAAACGGACTAGAATCGGCCCAGACTGCGAGTCTTGACCAACTCGTAAGCACACCTTGGGGTTCGACAACCATGGAAATCGCTTTGGGACCCTAAAACGGTGAGTAATAGTCCATGAAAGAGCCCAAAATCGGACAAATATAGGATTATTGATGAACAATACATGAACACACCCCAGGATTCGTCAATCATGGAAATCACTCGGGGACCCCAAATCAGTGAGTAATAGTCCATGAAACAGGCTAGAATCAGCCAAAACTGCGATTGTTGATGATCGATACGTAAGCGCACCTAGGGGTACAACAACCAAGGAAATCACTTTCGGACCCAAAACAGCGAGTAATAGTCGATGAAATTGGTCAGAATCGACAAAAACCGCGAGTGTTGATTACCGACATGTAAACGCACCCCAGGGTTCGTCAATCATGGAAATCACTTCGGGGCCCAAAAATTGAGTAATAGTCCACGAAACGGGTCATAATTGGCCAAAACTATGAGAGTTGATGACCGACACAAAAACGCACCTCGGGGATCGTCAATAGTGGAAATCGCTCCGGGACCCTCAAACGATGAGTAATAGTACACCAAACGGACTAGAATTAGCCAGAATTGTGAGTCTTGATGACCGACTCATAAACGCCCCCCGTGGTTTGTCAATCGTGGTAATCACTTCGGGACCCCAAAACTGTGTAAGTCCAAAAAACGGGCCAGAATCGGCCCAAACTACAAGTCCTTACGACCAACATGTCATTGCACCTTTGGGTTCAACAATTACGGAAATCACTTCGGGACCCCAAAACGGTGTGTAATAGTCCACGAAACGGGTCAGAATAGGCCAAAACTATGAGTGTTGATGACCAACACGTAAACGGACCTCGGGGATTGCCAATCGTGAAAATCGCTCTAGGACACCAAAACGGTGAATAATAGTCCACGAAACGGACCAGAATCGGCCTAAACTGCAAGTCTTGACGACCAACACGTAGACACATCTTGGGGTTTGACAACCATGGAAACCGCTTTGGGACCCAAAAACGGTTAGTAGTAGTCCAGGAAACGGTTCAGAATCGATAAAAACAGCGAGTGTTGATGACCGACACGTAAACGCACCCCGGGGTTCGCCAATCATGGAAATCACTCCGGGACCCCAACAGCGAGTAATAATCCATGAAACGGGTCAGAATCGGCCAAAACTGCGAGTGTTGATGACCCATACATAAGCGCACCTTAGGGTTTGACAACTATGAAAATTGCTTCGGGACCCCAAGACGGTGAGTAATAGTCCACGAAACGGGTTAGAATTGGGGAAAACTGTGAGTGTTGATGACGGACATGTAGACGCTCCCCGGGATCGCCAATTGTGGAAATTGCTCTAGGCCCCGAAAACGGTGAGTAATAGTGCATGTAACGGACCAGAAAATCGGCCAAAATTGTGAGTGTTGATGACCGACACGTAAAATCGGCCAAAATCTTGGAAATCACTCCGGGACCCAAAAACTGATTAATAGTCCAAGAAACGGGCTAGAATCGGCCTATACTGCGAGTCTTGATGACCAACACGTAAGCACACCTTGGGGTTCGACAACCATGGAAATCGCTTGGGACCCCAAAACGGTGAGTAATAGTCTATGAAAGAGCCCAGAATCGGATAAATCTAGGATTATTGATCAACAATACATAAACGCACCCGGGGTTCGTCAATCATCGAAATCGCTCGGGGACCCCAAATCAGTGAGTAATAGTCCATGAAACAGGCCAGAATCGGCCAAAACTGCGATTGTTGAGGACCGACACGTAAGCGCACCTAGGGGTACAACAACCATGGAAATCGCTTTGGGACACAAAACGGTGAGTAATAGTCCATGAAATGGGTTAGAATCGACAAAAACCGCGAGTGTTGATGACCGACATGTAAGTGCAGGTTGGGGTTCAACAACTATGGAAATCGCTTTGGGACCCTAAAACGGTGAGTAATAGTCCACGAAACGGACCAGAATTGGCCAAAATTGTAAGTGTTGATGATTGACACGTAAACGCGCCCCGGGGTTCGTCAATCGTGGAAATCACTTCGGGGCCCAAAATGTGAGTAATAGTCCAAGAAATGTGCTAGAATCGCCCAAACTGCAAGTCTTGACGACCAACACGTAATGCACCTTGGGGTTCAACAACTATGGAAATCGCTTCGGGACCCCAAAACGGAGAGTAATAGTCCACGAAACGGGTCAGAATTGTCCCAAACTATGAGTGTTGATGACTGACACTTAAGCGCACCTTGAGGTTCAACAATTATGGAAATTGCTCGGGACCCTAAAACGGTGGGTAATAGTCCACGAAACGGGTCAGAATCAACAAAAACTGCGAGTGTTGAAGACCGACACGTAAATGCACCCCGAGGTTCATCAATTGTGGAAATCACTTCGGGGCCCCAAAGGGAGTAATAGTCCAAGAAACGGGCAGAATCGTCCCAAACCGCAAGTCTTGACGACCAACACGTAACACACCTTGTGGTTCAACAACTATGAAAATCGCTTTGGGACCCAGAAACGTTGAGTAATAGTCCATGAGACGGGTCAGAATTGGCCAAAACTGTGAGTGTTGATGACCGACACGTAACACACCCCGAGGATTGTCAATCATGGAAATCGCTCCGGGACCTTAAAGCGGTGCATAATAGTCCACTAAACGGACCAGAATTGGCCAAAATTGTGAGTATTGATGACCGAGACGTAAACGCACCCCGGGGTTCGTCAATCGTGGAAATCACTTTGGGACCCTAAAACTGAGTAATAGCCCAAAATACGGGCCAGAATCGGCCCAAACTGCAAGTCTTGACACCAATTCGTAAGCGCGCCTTTGGGTTCAACAACTATGGAAATCACTTCGGGACCCCAAAATGGTGAGTAATAGTCCATGAAATGGGTCAGAATTGGCCAACATTGTGAGTGTTGATGACCAACACGTAAACGCACCCCGGGTATCATCAATCATGGAAATCGATCCGGGACCCCAAAACGATGAGTAATAGTCCATGAAACGGACCAGTATTGGCCAAAATTGTGAGTGTTGTTGACCGACAGGTAAATGCACCCAATGGTTCGTCAATCGTGGAAATCAATTCAGGACCCCAAAACTGAGTAATAGTCCAAGAAACGGGCCAGAATCGTCCAAAACTGCAAGTGTTGATGACCGACACGTAAGCATACCTTGGGGTTTGACAACAATGGAAATCTCTTCGGGACACCAAGACGGTGAATAATAGTCCACGAAACAGGTTAGAATTGGCGAAAACTATGAGTATTGATGATGGACATTTAAACGCTCCACGGGGATCGTCAATCACGGAAATTGCTCTAGGACCCCAAAACGGTGAGTAATAGTGCATGAAACGGACCAGAATCGGCCAAAACTGTGAGTGTTGATGACCGACACGTAAACGGACCTCGGGGATTGCCAATCATGAAAATCGCTCCGGGACACCAAAACGGTGAGTAATAGTCCACGAAACGGACATGAATTGGTCCAAACTGCGAGTCTTGATGACCAACACATAAGCACTCCTTGGGGTTCGACAACCATGGAAATCGCTTTGGAACCCCAAAATGGTGAGTAATAGTCCGACAAATCTAGGATTATTGATGAACAATACATAAATGCACCTAGGGGTCCGACAATCATGGAAATTGCTCAGGGACCCCATATTAGTGAGTAATAGTCCATGAAACAGGTCAGAATCGGCCAAAACTGTGATTGTTGATGACCGACACTTAAGCGCACCTAGGGGTACAACAACCATGCAAATCGCTTTGGGACACAAAATGGTGAGTAATAGTCCACGAAATGGGTCAGAATCGACAAAAAACCCTAGTGTTGATGACCGACACGTAAGCGCACCTTAGGGTTGAACAACTACGGAAATCACTCCAGGACCCTAAAACTGTGAGTAATAGTCCACGAAAAGGACCAGAATTAGCCAAAATTGTGAGTGTTGATGACCGACACGTAAACGCACCCCAGGGTTTGTCAATCGTGCAAATCACTTCGGGGCCCCAAAAGTGAGTAATAGTCCAAGAAACGGGCCAGAATCAGCCCAAACTGCAAATCTTGACGACCAACATGTAACGCACCATGGGGTTCAACAACTACGGAAATCGCTTCGGAACGCCAAAACGGTGAGTAATAGTCCGGGAAACGGGTCAAAATTGGCCAAAACTATGAGTGTTGATGACCTTCACGTAAACGCACCCCAGGGACCGTCAAATATGGAAATCGCTCTGGGGCTCTAAAACGGTGAGTAATACTAATAGTCCACTAAACGGACTAGAATTGGCCAAAATTGTGAGTGTACACGTAAACGCACCCCGGGGTTCGTCAATCATGGAAATCACTTCGGGGCCCCAAAACTGAGTAATAGTCCAAGAAACGGGCCAGAATCGGCCCAAGCTGCAAGTCTTGATGACCAACACATAAGCACACCTTGAGGTTTGACAACCATGGAAATCGCTTTGGGACCTTAAAACGGTGAGTACTAGTCCACGAAACGGCTCAGAATTGGCCAACATTGTGAGTGTTGATGACCGGCACGTAAATGCACCCTGGGTATCGTCAATCGGGGAAATTGCTCCGGGACCCGAAAACGGTGAGTAATAGTCCACAAAACGAACAAGAATTGGCCAAAATTGTGAGTGTAGATGACCACCAGTAAACGCACCCAATGGTTCGTCAATTCGGGACCCCAAAACTGAGTAATAGTCCATGAAATAGGCCAGAACCTCCGCATCCACATTCGCGTCCTCCTCCGCCGCGTTCTTATTGTCAGCTGTCGTCAACGTATATTTTTTTCGCTGCAACATCTTGAAGCAGGCGGATTGCACGATCATTCTTGCATCAACATCCAAAGAGTCGACATTCAAGGTTAACATCTTGGCGTCCTCCGCATTGGCGGTGATCTTCACACTCTTTTCCTCGAGCGCGGCCTTCCTCTCTTTGAGAATAGTCCTCCTTTCTTCGAGCTTCATCTTCTTATTCGTCGCGTCCATCAATAGTTTGAACCTCTTCGCCTTCTTCTCCTCATTGATCTCCGAGCGCCTCACGCATGCCTCCTCCTCCTTCTTCAAGATGTCCTCAAACCTCTTCGTCAGCTTGGCTCGCTTCGCCCTCTCCTCTTCTCACTTCTTCCCCCGTAGGGTTTTTTAACCTTCTTCGACGGTTCTTGGGTTGGGTTGGTAGGGCCACCGGTTTCTTTCTCGTTGGCTTGGGTGGCGGTCTTGGTAATGAAAAGGTTCCACTTTAGTTGCCCATTCAACTTCTACCGACAATGCATGACAGTGAAGGACTTCTTCTCCAACTTCTTGTACACCACACAAGCACGAGTAGGCTACAAAGTGAAGCAATGTCGACAATGATCCGTCCAATGAGCAACAAAACAATACATGTCCAACTAGTGATCAACAAAACTAAAGCATATCCGGCTAGTGATCAACTTACTTGCTCGGTGATTTGTGCACCGCTAGGCCACCGTGCGATGAGATGCTTCAAGTGCCTGCAATACTTGGACGCGGCCTCTTGGATGGTGTTCCATTGATGGTTGAGGGACTTCCATTCACGGTAGCAATCACCGTGTCGGAGTAGGGAGTGAAATGCTTGTGCTCATGGAACCGTATGTGAATGTTCCTCCAAAAGGTTGTGCCCTTTTGCTCCGTGCTATGGACAAGATCGAGGCTAGTGGTCAACCATGCATCACACAATAGCTCGTCCTCCCGCATGTTGAAGTTTACACCTCTACCCTTCTCCTTCGGATCGCCAACTGTATCATCCGGATCATCATCGTTGACGTCACCCTCCTCCTCCTCCTCCTCCCCATCGGGCTACTGCTCACCGATGGCCCAATGTTGTTGTTGTTGTGTGCCATCGCCGGTTTGCTTGTATGACTGCTACGTGGCCGTTTAGGTGTAGGACTGTTGTTGGTAGTTGCCGGACTAGGTGGGATCCAAGTCTTCCACTTGCCCATCCTCATAGCCCCCTCTCCCTCTCCTCGCCTCCATCGTGGCGATGCCGAGCATCTCCCTGCCTGTGTCGCACGCCGGCTCCCCCGCTCTAGGCATTGCAGCGAACAGCATGCGGGCACTTATGTGCTCCCGGCCGTGCTCCGGCGAAGAATACTCGGAGAAGAGCGGCGCCGTGTTAACGTCGATGATATAAGGCACCATACCGGCGGGGGTTTCGAGCTGCTTGTCGGCGTAGAATGGAGGCTCGTAAGGCTCCGGCCACGTGGCCGCCTGTACTGTGGGCGCGCCCGTCTAGCTGCGTCCGCCACGATTGGGCCGACTGCCTCGTCTGCCACGACCTCGACACCCATCGCCACGACCAAGCCCATCGGCGGTCAACCGCTTTTTGAGCTTCTTCTCCTTTCCGACCTTCGCTTTGATGCGGCGAGTTTGTCGTGTCGCAGAGCTGATCTTCCGGGCGAGCGTTATGCTCGGATCCTCCGGCACCTCCACCGGCTCCATCTCTGATAGATTCTCCAACGGCTCCATGTGTCGGCGGCGGAAGGAAGAAGAGGGTGGGCGAAGAGCGGCGTGGAATGGAAGAAGAGAAGTGGGGAATTTTGACGCAGAAACGGTGTGTGATGCTACGACAGCGCAGGCTCCGGATTCCTTTCGGATGGGCCAGAGGGGTACATAGTGACGTTTCTCATGTCCGGACTCCCGCAAAGCCAGATGGGCAAGAAATAGCAAACATACAAAAATGGAGTGAACTGAATTGCAATTACCAGACAAAATTGTTGTTCTGACCTATGTGTCTAACAAAATCCCGATTTGACCTCGTTTTGAAAAAAAAATCATTTCTGACCTTTTTAGGTGACGCCAACATCCCTGGCGTCTGGGTTGCGAAGGAGACGCCACGGCGGATCCTAGCGTCTGGCCCCTGGCCCGCACTGCCCGCCTGCCCGTTGACCTGCTGACGTGGCAAAGGGGCCAGACGCCAAGGACCCTGGCGTCTGGCCCTGGTAACTGGATAACCCCCGCGGGCCCAGCCCACTCATCCCCAACCACTCCCTGGCGGCGCTCGAAGCAAGAACAGAGAGCTCTATCTCTCTCGCCCCTCTTCTCCCTCACACCAACCCCCCCCCCTTGATCTACTCCATCCTCCACCCAAATTTGTGGATCTGACCCCCCAAAGCATCCTTGAGGTATTCTCCCCTATTCCCTCCAATTTGTTTTTGTTTTCTCCTCTTTTGTTGGATGCATTATTTCACATTAGGTGATGTTAGATTAGTAGATGGTTTCTTTGTTTTAGGAAATAATTTGTAGTTGATAGATGATTTGGTAGGTAGTGTAGTTGGTAGATGTTTGTAGTTGTCCACCAATAGACATAGTTTGTGTTGTTTTTTTGAATTATAGATGATGTATGCAAGTGCTAGTAAATTAGCTATATGTTGAATATATAGATGGCATAATATTTGTTTGAATCTGAGAAGACTACTTTGGCAAGCAAATATATTTAGAAAAAATATTATATGTGTGAAGTGGTATGACAATATAGTTGAACATATAGATGGCATAATTTTTTTTGCAAAAGAGATGATGAAATTTGATGATTGTGTGTGACATGATTTTTTTTTGCAAAAGAGATGATGAAATTTGATGATATGTGTGTGCATATGTAGAAGAAAGAAATGATGTGGTTATGTGTGAGAAGAATGGTTTGTTCATATGAAATAACTTGAAGAAGGAAATAGTATTGTTTGATATTGTTCATGTATTTATATATGTTTGTGATTTGTTTTGTAGGATGGTGGATGATGATGGACCTTGGTATGACGGATTAATCGATGAGTGGGATAAGGAGCATCGTGCTCATGCCATTGAGAAGGGAGATGTAAGAAGCAAGACTTATCAATTTTCGTTGTTTCTCATTTGTGTTCTTGTATTGATTAAAACATCACTTTATTTGCAGCTTCTAGTTGCTATGCGCATGAGGGGTCATTCCGCTGATGAATTTACTTACGACCCGCGGTACGAGCCTTACATTTGGAGATTGGGTCTTCTCCCATTCGTGTTGCGGTTTAACCGACGCGCTTCGTCGGTGAACCACGCGGCGCTGACCGCACTTGTGGATCGTTGGAGGCCGGAGACTCACTCGTTCCACCTTCCATGTGGGGAGATGACGATGACCCTACAGGACATGGCTATGATAAGCGGCCTTCCTATCAACAGACAAGCTGTTACCGGTCGTGTCAGCGTTGGTAATTGGCGAGAACGGACTGGCATTTTAATTGGTGTTGAGCCCGACGGCCCTCAGGAAGGCAAGGCCGATACCGCGAGAGTGAGGCATTCCTAGCTAAAACTGGTCAGAGGAAACACCACTCCGTGCCCTCAGGGTGCCAATGACGTGGTTGTGCAGCAGTACACGCGGGCCTATCTTTGGTATGTACTAACCAAGGTAGTCTTCTCAGATGCAACCGGGAACTCAGCCCTCTGGATGTTCCTGGAGCTACTCAATAACTGGGATACCCAGTATAGATGGGGTTCGGCTGCACTAGCATATTTGTATCGTCAGGTAAGAGATATTTGCAACCATTTATCTTGCTTTTGTCATGCGCCTCCATATCTAACATGTTTGTTTGATTGCAGCTTGACTTGGCGTGTCGCAGGAAGGGAGATACATCCTCATTGGCTGGGTTTGTTTGGAGCCTATCCGTCTGGATGTGGGAGCAGATCCCGGTTCGACGGCCCGATTTCAAGAACCCCAACATGCCAAACCCACGGGGTAATCATGATGGGGTGCATGATGATGATCCATATCGGCGCCCTACGCTTGCTTACTATTGGGAACAAGTGACAGTGTACACAGGAAGCTCGCATGTGCGATACAAGTGCTATATAAACGAGCTGGACACCTTGACTGCTGAGCAGGTATTGAGAAGTTCGATGAGACCAAATTTAGTCAAGAATGAAACTTGTATCTAACAATGTATCTCTTTGTTTTGCAGGTACATTGGTTGCCTTATGTGGAAGATCGTGACTTTGATCTTAATGAGATGTGCACTCGTGATAGCCATCTTTGGCAGGCGAGGTGCCCAATGATAAGCTTCTTCACAGTCGAGTGGCACTTTGTAGACCATGTGGCAAGACAATTTGGAAGAAGACAAGGTATTCCAATTGAGGAGAGCAATGAGGAAATGCTATCTCTGCATCGGTGAGCAAGCATGTCTTTGAGTATGTAGTAGAGCATTGAATAAGTCTATGTTTGCTAATGCTTTGTCCCGTGCATCATTTGTAGGTTCGATCGAAGGAACAATCAGGATATATTGGATTGGGCAAACAAACACCATGAGTGGATACAAATTTGGGATCAAAGAGACACGTTAGTTCAATCAGAGAGTAGACCTCACAATCAGTCAGCATATCAGAAGTATCAAGTGTGGTATGCGGATCGTTACCGGTTAAAGCTAAAGCCTGGTTGGACTCACGAGGAGTGGTCGGAGTTGGTGTCTGAAGACCCGGAGACTGCAGTAGGTTATCATACCTTCAACACGGCTGTGAGAGACACCAAAGGGGCTCACGTTGACTATGCACCGATGCATGACGAAATGGTAGTCTGTTTGTCCTATTTTAACATAGTTGCATCATGTTGTCTTCTTTCAAATACATAAGTTTGGTGTGTTCATGAATTGCAGGGCAGAGAGTTGCTTCTGTGTGTCAACGACGCCAATGTTTCACTGAGTCATCCACCTGGTGGTGGATTATCTGAGAGGACTCTTAGGAGCACCATGGAGGTGTGACCAATATATTATAAAAAGTTTATTTTCGCGGATTATTTATTTGCATCTCATATCATAGCATATTTTGTGTTGTTGCAGAAGTTCAAGAAGCGGTTCCATAAGATGGCAGCAATGCTTTCTTGCCATGGTGCTCAGTCCAGTGACGTGTATGCACCTGGTAGCCGCGCCGCCAGAGCTAATAGACGGCGTTATCTTCAGAACGATGAGGACATGGAGGAGGAGGTCCATGAAGAGGAGCCAGCACATCAAGAGGAGCTAACACATGAAGAGGAGCCAACACATCATGAGGAGCATGAGTATGATGCAACACATCAAGAGGATCATGAGTATGATGTTGATGCTCCACAACCATCACAACCTACACAAGGCAATGCTCGCACTAGGAAAGGCAAAGCCATAGCTAAGACACCAAGCAAGAAAGGTAGAAAGAAGACATGGAACACACAATTCCATAGTCCGGAGTATGCTTATCAGCTTATCCCAAGAGGAATGCAAAAATATAAGGCCAACAATGAGGTGGAGGAGGAGGCATACAACGAAGAGGAGGAGGAGGCTAGCAAAGAGGACGAGCCTACACTTGCAACCATTGTGAAGAGAGGAAGGAAGAAGTGAGCGTCTTGTTTGAAACTGAATGAACTAGGTGGCGTTTGTATGCATGAACTTGGTGTCATGGTAAAAACTTTTCAGGTTGTCTTGAATTTGGTGTCTTACGTATGCACTTAGTGTCTTATGTATGCATGAATTTGTCGTGATGAAAAATCTGTGAACTTGTTGTCGTTTGCATGCAAGAATTTGTCGTGGTGAAAGTTCTGTGAAATGTGCTATCTTCTGTGTTGTATGAACCTGTCATATGAATATATATGTGACATCTTCTTGTGTCAAACAGCAAGTTCAAAATAATCTTCAGGGCACCAGACGCCAGGGTCCTTGGCATCTGGGTGCAAATCAGGGCACCAGACGCCACGGTCACTGGCGTCTGGTGGTCGACTGGAAGCAAAAGCGGAGTCCTGGAGTGCAGAAACAGGGCACCTAGATGCCAGGGTACATGGCGTCTGGCCCAGGTGTAGTACTTTTTTTAGTTTGTTCATATTTTGACACAGCATAGTATCTAATGAAATAGATATTTTTTTAGCAAACACCATAGTCTTCACATAATAGCAAATGACAAACATAGTTATCACATAATCTCAAATTACACAAATAGTCTCGAATGAGAAGTTCATCACATACAATGTCTCGAATGACATAAGTAGTTCATGACCACGATGGTCCACGATAGTTGAAATGACATGAACATCACATATAACTCGGTTTCCTGTATCAATGCAAGTCAACAACCCTTTTCCATGCCCATTCTTCCAGCATTTCTTGAATCTTGTCATCATCAGTTATGTCAACCAATTTTCTTTCCCTGGGGCCATCTGAATGCTTCCTGCTGACGTAGTACACAAAATCCTCTTCCTTCAACCCTTGCTTCAACATGAATTTAGTCTTCAACCAATCGAAAGTGAGGTCCACTTCACTAACTTGCACAACACATGGAGACAAGCCTTGGACATGAACAACAGGGCTAAGCACCCACTGAGTACCCATCTACAACACACAAATCCCTTAGATACTGAAGATGGGGGTGAAACCAACCAAAAAATAGGGGTGGAGTCGATTTACCTTCTTGTTTGCAAATCCTAAAGATGGGGGTGAAACCGGACTGATTCGTGAGAGATTTGAGGAGGGTTAGGGTGCTGGAGAGGGAGTGACGTTGGCAGGGCTAGAGGTGAGAGTGAGTGGAGATGAATATAATGAGAGGGGTAGAGGTGGAGATGAATGGATGAGAGGGCTATAGGTGGGCCCAAAGAATCTTATCCACTCGAAAGTTGCTCTCTGGATAGGGACCCAGACGCCAGGGACCTTGGCGTCTGGGTGTGCAAATTGCCAAACTGGGAAAATGCTCTCTGGATACTAAACCAGACGCCATGGACCTTGGCGTCTGGGTGTGCAAATTCCCAAATAGAAAAAATGCTCTCTGGTTAGTAAACCAGACGCCATGGACCTTAGTGTCTGGGTGTGCAAATTCCCAAATAGCAAAAATGCTCTCTGGTTAGTAAACCAGACGCCATGGACCTTGGCGTCTGGGTGTGCAAATTCCCAAATAGCAAAAATGCTCTCTGGTTAGTAAACCAGACGCCATGGACCTTGGCGTCTGGGTGTGCAAATTCCCAAATAGCAATAATGCTCTCTAGTTAGTAAACCAGACGCCAGGGACCTTGGTGTCTGGGTGTGCTAATTTCCAAACTGGAAAAATGCTCTCTGGTTAGTAAACCAGACGCCAGGGACCTTGGCGTCTGGGTCTCTAGATACGAAACCAGACGCCAGGGACCTTGGCGTCTGGGTGTGCAAATTGCCAAACTGGAAAAATGCTCTCTGGATACTAAACCAGACGCCAGGGACCATGGCGTCTGGGTCTCTGGACACGAAACCAGACGCCAGGGACCTTGGCGTCTGGGTGTGCTAATTTCCAGACTAGTGCACACACTTTTAAACATTGGAAATCAAACAAAAATCTAAACAAAGCATAGTTTGCATACAATTTCAAATAGGTTGCACATAAGTAGTTCATGACCACACAAGGCCTCAAATAACAAGTTCACACACGATATCTCGAATGACGTAAGTAGTTCATGACCACACAAGGCCTCAAATAACAAGTTCACACACGATGTCTCGAATGACAAGTTCATACATTAAACAAAGTCTCGACAGTCCATCATCGACGCCGGTGCCTTTCCATTTGTCTACTGCGTAGTACGGGGCCACTTTCCCTTCTTGTCACGCGCCTCGTCCTCCTCTCATGCATCGCGAGCCTTTGCAAGTTTTCTTGCCCTCTCTTCTTGACGAGCCTCCTTCTCTTTGCGTGCCCTCTCTTGCTCACGCTTCTTGCGCTCGTTCTTCTCCTTCTCACGACGCTCATGCTCCAATCCCCGTGCAAAGGACTCCTCAAACAGGCACTGCCTCCGTAAGTAATCTCGATGTTGGTCCTCTGGGACATCTTTTGGTACCTCGTGATCTATCCAAGTGAAGTACTTGCAAAGTGGAGGAGGCGACTACATAAAAATCATGTCATTGTTAGTAATATGAGTTCAAACTTGATGAGGTTTTTTGTATGTACACCTAACATACCAGTGGTATGTCATATGCGTTAGTTGGCCTTCGACGATCATGTGCATAGTTGGGACACACGAAAAACCTTCTACCTTCTGTCCATGACTTCTTGAGGTCCATGGACACCTTCAGCTTGCAAACATCACCACACCAACATGGTGGTGTGGGCACATCCTTCTCCTTCTCCTTGTCCAAGCTGGCCTCCATCCACGTCTTTGGCATGTCCTCTTGGTCCGCGCACGCCGACCTCGTCCTAGAACCGGATGAAGCCATGCCTACAAAAAGAACAATTGTTAGCACAAGACATAAAGAGAGTACATGCGTAAATACAATAAATCAATAAATGCTAGGAATTGTATGAACAAATAATATATACCATTATTACTAGATCAACCATCTGGATTAAGCAAATAACCGAAGACCGGTCCATTATCAACCATTCCTCTACGACCACCACCACCTCTAGCACTTGTGCTTCCTCTCCGACCACCACCACCTCTAGCACTTGTGCTAGCTCGACCACCACCTCTAGCACTTGTGCTTGCTCGACCACCACCTCTAGCACTTGTGCCTGCTCGACCACCACCTCTAGCACTTGTGCTAGCTCGGCCACCACCTCTAGCACTTGTACTCCCTCTACGACCACCACTACCACCTCTGACACTTGTGCTTGTTCGACCACCAGCACCGTCACCTCTTCCACCTCGTTCACCATCGGTGCCACCTCCACGACTTGTTTTTCTTTTTTTGGTTTTCCTCTTCTTGCATGTCCGATCATTGTGTCCCCCTTCACCGCACACCTCACAGTTGACAGTGTCAGGAGCCTCCATAAAATGACCGCTACCAAATTGTTTCATGCTAGTGTATCCAGCCAAGTCATCCATATCACCCCTGAACCTCTTAGTTCTCCTTCTACCCTTGGTCTCCACTTTCAGAAGAGGGTCTGGCCTAATATGAGGGCCATGGTACTCAGGCCACTGTGATTGGTCCAAGAAAGGGTGAAATCTTGGCGCCCATGTCAACCTAGTTGCTTCCACATGGAACTCTTGCATCCGCACGGTTTTTCCATCACAAACAGGTATGTTTCTCGCCTTCGCCGCCATTATCAAATGCGAGCATGGCCAATGATACTTGCTAGGCCTCTCGCACTAGCACCACCGAGTCTTCAGACGCACCTCAAATGTAGCACCACCATATTGAAAACCGTCTCGTGTTGTGCCACCTGGCTCATCAATTTGATAGATCATTTCAATTCTGTCGAATATGATAACTTGTTGGCGTGAAGACTTGCTTCCTTGTAACTGCAACCATTCATCAACCTTCTCCGCATAATCCTTTTTTTCACCTATCCATTTTGCAGTCTCTTCAGAATGCCTCTGAAAGTACTCATTAAGCTTGAAAGAAAGTGTACTCCACTATTGCAGTCACCGGCAATGCACAAGCACCCTTCAGCACATTGTTGAAACATTCTACCAGATTGCTCGTCATGTCGCCATATCGCCAACCACCATCGTCATGAGCGCATGCCCACTTGTGCTTCTCGCTTAAATTCCTAGTTAAGAAGTCTTTTTCCCCTTCGTGCACCGCTGCAAAGAGTTTGTTGTACCGAGCATCGAAACCTTGGGTCATGAAGGCCACACATACATGGGTAAGGTCTTTGCTGAGCTCCTTGCTCTTACATGCCCGATAAAAGTTGGCCACGAAATGCCTCATGCATCATCTGTGGTGAAGCTTTGGAAATCCTGGAATAACAATGTCCATTGCCTTGAGTATGCCATGGTGCCGGTCCGATATGATGCACACCTCCCTAGCCCCAATCACGTTGTGCCTAACATGACCCATGAACCACTCCCAGTTGTCTTGGTGCTCGGAAGGCACCAAAGCAAATGCACACGGCAACACATTGTCGTTTGATGAGTGCGCCATTGCTACCATTAGTGTGCCCTTGTATCTACCGGTCAAGAACGTGCCATCTATAGACAAGACCGGACGACAATGCTGGAATGCCTCCACACATTGTCCATAACTCCAGAAGGCACGATGGAACACTCCCTCGTGATCCTCGACCACATGAAACATGCCCGGGTTCTTATGTGCAATTGCGGCCAACAACCTTGGGAGCTAGTTGTATGCTTCTTCATAACCACCATACAACATCCTAATAGCATTTTCCTTTGCCTTCCATGCCTTCCCATACTTGACTTCATAACCGAATTGGTTTTTCACCGTCCGCATGAGAAACCTCACTTTCATAGTTGGATCAAAGCCTATGTCTTTCATCCATTTGTATCCGAGATACTCAGATGTGAGTTGACGATGTGTCTTTCGAAGTCGTTTAGATGGCGGTTTGCACCTATGAGTGGCAACACAACTTCTTAACACCCATTCTTCGGTGTCTTTAAGCTTTCTTGCACGAACCTTCCATGGGCATCCTTCTTGCTCACACTTCACGGTGTAACGCAACTTCATGTCGGAGTGCTCAACATAAAATGGCCTATGGTTCCGAATGGCATAGTCAGACAACCAAAACTTCAGCATAGGCAAGCTCAGAAACTTCACTCCTTTCTTCAAATAAGCATTCTCGTCCTCCTTCTCCTCCCTTGGTTCTCCTAGATCCGGGCCTGGTGTTGGCAAAATCGCCGTCATTCTCATTCCACCATCAACAACAACTTTATGGGCAAGGCTAAGATCTTTAAACAAGTGAGTTCTTTTTTCTAAGCCCGTCAACTCAAAGTGGATTTGGTTTTCCTCCTTTGTGAACCCATCCTCGTCCAACTGTTCAACTGGACCCTCGTCATCCGAGTCATATGCATATTGACGCCTAAAAGGCAACTCACGATCCATGTCCTTTTGCACTATGTACGCATCCAAGTCACCAACATCATTACCATGAAACCCTTCCTCTTGCTCTTCGTCGTCATCATAAGCATCTTCATCATTTTGAATTACTTCAACTTCAACTTCATTTGCTTGGCTAGTTGGTGGTTGGCTAGAAGCATTGGGGGCATACAACTCAACCTCATTTGGTTCAATAGATGGTACACGGGGACGTGGTTGGCGATAAGCATTGGGGGCATCAACCACAACTCTATGCTCAACAAGTGGCACCATTGTCATCTCGCTCATGTCATCCATTGGGGAAGAGACATGCCGGTTCAAATCAAGTGTAAACCGAGGAGATTCAACCTTGGTGGCAAACAATTCAAGTGACTTGTCTTCCGATTGGGAAACTTTTTCCTTGTATACATCCCAATGCAAATCCGAGGTGATAGGCATACTTTTCAAGCGAGATTTGGCTCCAACTCCAACATCATACCTTCCTATTAACTTAACATCAACATTGGTGTCCATCCACTTTAAGGCTTGTCTCACTTTTGCAACAACATCCTCATAGCTAGGGCTTGCATCAAAAACCAATGGTTCCTCACCCGTGTCGGCATTGTTACTCAAGAATTTCTCCTTGTCCATGTAATGAACATTAACAAGTCTCTCCATCTAAAAATAACATGAATGCATTTAAGAATTCAATGAGAATTGGTGTTTATCCAAATCATATCAACACTAAATTATTGGTGATGTCCACAAAAGTATCACTAATTAACACACACTAAGCAAAGTTAACCCTAATCACTAACTAACCCTAACCCCCAATCTTTCTACTCAACAAGCATATATTCCTACTACACACCATGAATATCACTATATTATCAAAGTTAACCAAGCCATTCACACTAACATAAGGGAGAAAACATGAACTAGGGTTCCACCAACATGTATAAAATGCAACCAAAATAACAAGATTGAACAAAAAATAATTGGATGATTTGGGGGAGATTACCAAGAGCAACAAAGTGATGGAAAGATCCACCTAAGGGATGCACCTTTTGAAGAGGATTTGAGGGGGAGCTTGAGGGGTGGGAGAGAGTATGAGAGCTCCAAGTGTTCTTCAAGCTCGGGTTGTGGATTGGGGAAAGTGTGTGCGGTGGGTCCCACACACTCTCCCGTGGGGTTATCCAGTTACCAGGGCCAGACGCCAAGGTCCTTGGCGTCTGGTCCATTTGCCACGTCAGCAGGTCAACGGGCAGTATGGGCCAGGGGCCAGACGCCAGGATCCGTGGCGTCTGCTTCGCAACCCAGACGCGAGGGATGTTGACGTCACCTAAAAAGGTCAGAAACGAAATTCTTTTCAAAATGAGGTCAAATCGAAATTTTGTTAGTCACATAGGTCAGAATAGTAATTTTGTCCACCTCGTATAAGCGACCACGTCTGTACAGCCAAATGCCACACAAGTCAGTCAGAAACGGTGTACATAGTGACGTTTTGGAAGAAGAGAAGCGGGGAATTTGACGCAGAAACGGTGCGTGATGCTACGACAGCGCAGGCTCCGAATTCCTTTTGGATGGACCAGGGGTATATAGAGACGTTTCTCGTGTTCGGACTTCCGCAAAGCTCGACGGGCAAGAAATAGCAAACATACAAAAATAGAGTGAACTGAATTGCAATTACCTCGTACAGTATAAGCGACCACGTCTGTACAGCCAAATGCCACACAAGTCAGTCAGTTAGTGGCACACCTCACTGACTGGTACTAGCGTCCAATCTATCTGCACGTGTCTAATTCTCTACACAGCCACAAAATACAGATGCCGAGCCAACGGACAGACAGCGCGCACGCACGCAGTCAGTAGCCGCTGTCGACGTGGAACTCCGCGTACGGCGGATGTCCGCCGCCGCCGCCGTCCGCCTGCCCGTCGCCTCCGGCGTAGTACAAGTCCACGCTCGGCTCCAGCACAAAGGCCTCCTCCATGTTCAGATTGCTGTGATTGTGGTACGACAGCCCGTCGACGGGCATCCTCTGTTCTTCCCTGCCGTCGAGAAGCAGCCGCGGCCTGTTGACCCGCGCGCCCTGGTCCTGGCCGCTGCCGGCGAGGCGGCGCAGCACGTCGGGGTCTCCGACGACCTTGAGGAGGAAGGCGAGCATCTGCTTGGGCCGGCGCTCCGTCTCCTGCACCCGGCGCCACATCGCCGCCACGCGCTCCTCCGTGGCCCTCTGCTCATTCCTCAGCCGGACCACCTCCATGGCCAGCGCCGTACTGCTGATGCCTTCATCCTCGTCGCCGTCCTCCTTGGCGCGCCTGCTGCCGCCGCCGCTGTGGCGCCGGACGATGCGGGGGAGGAGGTGCGTCTGGCCGCGGAGGAAGCAGGCGTGCGCGAACTGCCGAACTCCCAGCGGTCCGGGTGCACCTTGCGGAAGCCGTAGGTGTTGAGCTGCCGGACGAAATGGAGAAGTTGGCGTGCTTGAAGTGGGCCGGCAGCAGCGCCTGCGAGAAGGCGAAGGGGTCGGCCACGACGAAGCTGTTGCCGGCGGGCCCCCACGCGACGACGCCGTCGGTCGCCCGGTCGTCCACCATCCCGTAAGTCTTGGCCACGAACGGCGCCACCCCCACCCCCGCAGACGCACCAGACGAGCTTCCCGAGGAGGAGGAGGAGGACTCCATGCCGCTGACGCCGCCGCTCATCATGACGAGACGGCGAGAGGATGCTTTGCTTGCTGCTTGTAGTTTGGGGAACGAGCGGGGTGTCGTGCGGCGAGTGGATTGGAGGAACTGGGAGATGCTGTGTCGTGTCGAGCCGAGCTGCCGAGGTGTATATACGCAGGCCGCAGGGGACGTCGACAGGTGAGGGGCAACAGGTGGAGGGACGCGTGGCTGCGCACGCGGCGGCCGCTGGTGTACGCGGGATTGTCAGGCCGCTGAGTCGACATTGGAGCGGGGGGAAGGTGGCGATGCTTAAGTTGAAAACTGGTATCTGCTCTCCATTTGTTTACTCATCTCGACTCAACTCCTGATCTCTACCCTCTTTTAGAGCAATGCTACCTCTACTAAAAACGGGTTAACGAGCGGACACGCGGCAGTGCAAAGTTCGGCGGGACCCAACTGGGTAATTTACAAGCTACTATGTCACTGTCACATCAATCAGTCATGTAGCACTATATCTGGCCGCCGCCCCCTCCTCCTCCAAGAAAGAAAGTTAGGGTTCGTGCCGGCGCCGGCGCAGGTCCGCCTCGTCTCCGGTGGCCCTAGGGCCATGGAGGCGCGGTGGATCCTGGCAAGGGCCGGCGGGAGGGCTTCTTTTTTAGTCGTTTTTTTCAATCTTGTTAGGGTTTGTGTCCTACTCAGGAAGGCGAGACGGCGGCGGCTCCCTGAAGATGGAATAAAGGTCTCCCCGCCTAGCCCCCGTTTCGGCGGTGCGTCTAGCATCGTTGGTGGGCGTGTGGAGGTGTGTCTCCGGCAGATCTATCTTTGGTGGATTTGCTCGGATCTCGTTGTTGTTTGTCTACGTTCGTGTGCCTTCGGCTTGGATCCTTTCGATCTACGTTATTTTTCATCGGCGGCGGTTGCTGTTCTGGGGTGCTGGTCCTATGGGGCCTTAGCACGACGACTTTCCGACTGTCTACTACAACAAGTTGTGCCCGGCTCCGGCGATGGAGGGACGATGACGGCGGCGCGCCTTCGGCTCGCTTCGGTGCTTGTAGTCGTCGCTAGGTGGTCTATGATTCTGGATATAATTTTTATTTCTGGTATTCATTGTACTGCCATGATTGAAGATGAATAGATTGAAAGTTTTTCCGAAAAAAAATCAGTCATGTAGCACTAGTGTCGCACGCTGACCACTTTTTAGTGCATCTCCAACCGCCTCGACGGTGCATAATATCTTTACAGCGTCAAACTAGTTTTTTTACGCGCGCAAGCGATGAAAAAAACTTCAAGATGCAAAAAACATGGCGTTTAATTCGGCGGCCCCACCTACAGCAGCCGGCGCGCACAGTTCGGTGTCCCAAATTTGCAGCCTAGCAGCCTACGAGCACATCTATGCGATAAAGTTTTTTCGATGTGCATTCTATTTTACAGTGTCTGCTGGAACTTTGTTTTTTTGTCTCCAGCGCACAAAAACGATGGTTTTTAGCGCGTGAGGCTTTTTTTGGGCGCCTGTTGGAGATGCTCTCACCAAACGAACATGACCAAATCTCTGTAGATGTGCGAACCAACATCTAGTTGAATGCTTTTTTTTAATTGTAGTTGGATGGTTAGAAGGACGGCGGTATCCCATTTCATCGGGGTAGAACTTCTAAACGCTTTGCTGCTCACATTTTTTTGGTTTTACTTCAAGCCTTTCGATCATGTGCGTTTAGTGGGATGAGACTTCCCCGTTGACTATAAAAGCATTTGTAGGGACTTCGTCAATCTTAAAATGTTGTGTTGGCCCAGTCTCTCGAAGATGCTTATAGGGGTAGGGTGTGTTGCCTACGTTGATAGTGGTTAGCATGTGTGTGCGTATGTATGAGCTCGTGTGTCTACTGTGATCATACATATGCAGGGTTAGTGTGTGTTGAGTTGCCTGCCTTGATAGTGGTTAGTGGTTACGATGTTCTACTTTCTTCTTGATTCGTCAAGTTCTATCGTGAGTTGTTGTTTCCACTACACTTCAAACATGTTGAATAAATAAAATATATATTCAGATCTTTTGAAATGTTCTATTGTAGTGGTTTATCATGTTTGAGAGCATATCATGATGTTCCATTATGCATCGACACGCTTCAAGCTTAATATCACGATTTTATTAAACATTGACCCTTATAAAGTTTTATTAGGTTCGTGTTCTATAGTTCAGCAATATGTTTTATAGAGTTTTGCCATGTTTCAATTAAAATTTGTAAATCCGTCAAAATATATTCAATATTGAACTTGTTGTAAAGTCTTTTTTTTTTGCGGTAAAACTTTCAATCTATTCATCTTCAATCATGGCAGTACAACGAATACCAGAAATAAAAATTACATAGACCACCTAGCGACGACTACAAGCACCGAAGCGAGCCGAAGGCGCGCCGCCGTCATCGCCCCTCCATCGACGGAGCCGGGCACAACTTGTTGTAGTAGACAGTCGGGAAGTCGTCGTGCTAAGGCCTCATAGGACCAGCACCCCAGAACAGCAACCGCCGCCGATGAAAAATAACGTAGATCGGAAGGATCCAAACTGAAGACACACGAACGTAGACGAACAACGACGAGATCCGTGCAAATCCACCAAAGATAGATCTGCCGGAGACACACCTCCACACACCCACCAATGATGCTAGACGCACCGCCGGAACGGGGCCTAGGCGGGGAGACCTTTATTCCATCTTAAGAGAGCCGCCGCCGTCTCGCCTTCCTGAGTAGGACACAAACCCTAACAAGATTGAAAAGAACGACTAAACGGAGCCCTCCCGCCGGCCCTTGCCAGAATCCACCGCGCCTCCATGGCCCTAGGGCCACCGCAGACGAGGCGGACCTGCGCCGGCGCCGGCGAGAGGTACAAACCCTAACTTTCTTTCTTGGAGGAGGAGGAGGGGAAGGAGGAGGAGCCCTTATAAAGTCTCATTACCATGAACACAAATGTGCAAGCAGATCATAAATCCCACTTTATGTTCAATAGATATGAACATAGAATAAGATTTTTAATGCTTGTGGTTTTTAAAGGAGAGAATAGATGGATAAATGTGTTGTACAACTTCTAGGACAACGCACAACTCTGTACCATACACAACATGTATCTAAGAGTATAAAAATAACATAAATAGTATGAATAATCTTAGTGGGAAAGGTGACACTGATCCTCACAAAATGCATCAAAAGCCAAGTCATGCACGGTACCTCCCATGCATGGTAGAATACCGCTCTACAGGTTAATGGATTAAACCTGGGCATGGGCAACCCGGCCTGAAAAACCTGTCCCGGGTTGGGTCGGGCTTTGTCTTCGGGCTAGGATCGGGCCTGAAAATGCAGCACGTTGCGTATGTCGGGCTGGGCTCGGGCCTAGGGAATCAGGCAGTTTACATGGAGGCTTGACCCGGCCCGACTCAAAATTGCTCCACTGTGTCTCCTCGGGCCGGGCTCAGGCTTAAATATGCGATTTTTTGGCCGGGCCGGGCTCAAGCCTAGACTTTGCATGTTGGGCTTTGACAGGCCTGGCCGGGCCCGGCTCCTAGCTCTATAATGGATGGGTCACGAAAAGGAGCAGTTTGAGCTGCTAAGAGAATCTAAAGATATATGCCCAAATGGTTCAACCTTCGGATTAGCTTCCTCGCATGTGCGGTTGATGGGACCAACGTGTGGCCCGACAATTTTTCATCTACCATTGTCAACATGAATCGACCAAATAAAATGTGGTTCATCATAATGTATCTTAAGGTATAGTAAATTGGTGTTATATTGCACACTATTGCCTTACGATTATCAGTGCATCTTAAAGTTTAGTAAACTGGTGATATGTTCCACACTAATGCACATGCATTCTTAGATTTTCTCTTTCCTCGTTCCCTCCATAATAGTTTGTTGTATTTCGCACATTTCTTTGCTCATCTTATATTTATTCATATTTATAATTGCAAAATAGGTTAATCTTTATGTTTTGTTTGAACATTTAGGATAAGTGGAGAAATCTACGAAAGATGGCCCGATCGGGCCAGGTCGGCGTAGGGTTTGACTGTGTTGGTTTGACACTTCACCTGACTCATAAATTCAAATGTTCTTTCATGTTTGAATGAATAGTTAATTCAAAATTACAGGGGCTTGATCCTCACTCCCCACCTTATGTTATTTTTTGGGAGAGGGGGGGGGGCATAGGCCCCCACTCCCATTCATGCACGACATCGACGTTGAGTTCATGTGTTAATTGTTTTTCAAATACACGGTGAAACATTTTTTTGAATGATAGGAAACATTTTAAAAACCACACATACATTTTATAAAAACATATTTCTGAAACACCTGAATATTTATATGTATCGCACATTTTTTACATGGTTGGAAACAATTTCTTGAATTACATGAACATTTTTTACATTGCATAATTGTTTCCAAAAATGTCACATACAATTTTTCGAAGGACATTAGCATTTCTGAAAATAGCAGCTACATTTTTAATGGTATAAATATTTTATAAAGGCTGAGTGAATATATTTTTTGCACTGCATGGACATTTTTTTAAGTGTACGAGGAACATTTTAAAAAATAAACTAAATTAGTTTCACAATATGTGTATTTACAGAACACAAATATACATTTTTTCGAGCAGTACACAAATATAAGTAAAACAGACAAAAATTATGTGCATGACTTCAGCGTGATAAAACCACATGACTATTTGGCTGGCCCACTAACAGCTCCCTATAGGCGAGCCCGGCTTCCGTTGCTAAAGGCGAGACATATGCTTGACCCCGTATCTGGTCTCCAGCGAGTGGCACACTATTCTCAGCTATAAAAAGATATGTTCGGCTTGACCCATGAACAACGGCTCGTCGATAGTACCGAATTTCTCCCAGAAGGTGTCTGATCGCTAGTTAGTTTGTGCCTGCTTAGTGCTGGGGTTTTTTTTCTCTTATAATTATTCTGAAGTTTTTATAGTATATGTCTGAAAAAAAGTTTTATTTTAATAATTCTATAGAAAGTCTAGCATATATTAAGTATGTTTGCAGGGTATTAAAAAATGGTAATCATGTTTTCAAAAAGGGTTCATCATGTATTAAAAAGATTCCTCCAGTACTTAAAAAAGTTCATGGGGTATTTTAAATTTGATAGGATATTTACAAAATGTAAAATAAAATGTTCATCGTGTTTTTGCAGAAAATGTTAGATGCGTATTAAAAAAAGGCCATTGTCTTTGAAAAAACAAATTCCATCCTTCAAATAGAAAATGTCTGCGATAATTGTTCATTGTGTTTTAAAATACTTTAATCACGTAATAGAAAACTGTTCAACACATATTACCCTTTTCAAAAAAGGATCATACTCAAGAAATATTCATGGAAATGTAAAAAGTTCTCCACAGATTTTATTTATAAAAATGTTCATGGCATATGAGTATATATTCATACTCTATGACCAATAGGATTATTAAAGTCAATTGATTTGATGCTGAAAAAATGGAAAAATTAAAAATTACAAAGGAAACTGAGAATAAAATATAAAATGATCACCAAAACCGATAATAAAAACACATTAATTTTTTTTAGAAAGTAGGGCATAATTTTCCTAAAACCAGGCGGAAGATTCCCAAAACCGGCCAAAGATATGATCACTACATCCACCTTGCAAGAAGCGAGATATAGCTTTTTGGTTGCAACTATGTCTGGAAAAAAAGAGTGATCTATTCCATTTATGGCGTCTTGTGGTCAGAACTGTAGGCCCATAAGTCCTGCACCCATGAGGCCATCTCTTGCTATCTGCTGGTCACACAGATCATCCACTAGGTCGCCATGTGTGGCTTTTGGAGCTTCCGGTTTATGTATAATCTGTATTTCTAATGGAGCAGTTGGTCGTCTCGCTTTCAAGTTTTTTTTCGTCCCACCTACCATGGTTTTTTGTACCTCCTCCCACCTTCGCTGGTTTTTTTCGTAGATTTTTTTCGTCCCCTCCCCCCACTTCATCGGTTTATTTTCGTTTCACCCTCTCACACACGGAAAAAAACTGAACGGATCAGAACTTTCCATACTGACACAAATTATTTAGTAATGTCTTTATGTAAAAGAATCAATCACAATCAATCTCTAAAGATCAAATCTAAATTAATTAATCTTCATAACGTTTGTTTCCTTTCGAATCAGGTCCACAACTTTCCTTCCTTGTTTGGGGAGAAACTGTTTGGTAGCAGAGATTAGGAAGCTTCCTATGAGCGTAGTAATAGGAAGTGTTCTTTTTCTTGATGATTTGTTTCCATGCATGATGATAGTAAATTAGGCCAACATTCACCACTATTTATCAACATCATCAATCGTGTCCATTCCTACCAGTTTTAAGGGAATCCACTCGCTACGTCTTTTTTAAGGGGATCCGCTCGCTACATAGTTGTGGCACGTTATTTTCACAAGCAATTCCCCTAAAAAAACACAGGGCCCTACCTCGACTTCCCTACCTGCACGCCGCCGCCGCCGCCCACCGACCTCGCCGCCTCCCGGCGATCCCCTCCTCCCTCCCGCAGCTCGAACGACCCACTATTTTGGCCACGAGTACCGCCTGCCTCTTCGCCCATGCGTCGCCCCTCCTCTTCACCATAGCCACGAGCACCATCCGAGGCGGAGCCGCGGCGCTTCCACAGATGCGGCGGAGACACCATATCCAGTGGAGACGGCGGTGTAAATCTTCTCCCACTCTGCTCCTTCCCCTGGTTACCGGCCTACTCCACCTCCCCTCTGCTTCGTGTGGATCTGCTCATGTGCAACAGTAAACTTTATTTAGGTAGTACTATTCTTCTAGGCCTTTTTTTGTTACTTACAAATTAACTTTTTGAGCCAATGCTTACGGCATGAAGTATTACCTAGAGTTCCTTAATCAATCTGCTTGTCCATCGTTTCATTTGGTTCAATTACTATCAGCAAGAACACATTGTGAAACCGTTAGCTTATGAATGTGTGCTCTTCCTGCATGAAGTATGGGAGGTTTTTTTTCGTCCCACCTCCCATGGTTTTTTTGGTACCTCCTCCCACCTTCGCTGGGTTTTTTCGTAGATTTTTTTCGTCCCCTCCCCCCACTACATCGGTTTATTTTCGTGTCACCCTCTCACACAATGAAAGAAATCTGAACAGATCAGAACTTTCCATACTGGCGCAAGTTATTTAGTAATGTAGAATCAATCACGAACAATCTCTAAAGATCAAATCTAAATTAATTAACCTTACCTTAAATTGCTCAATCACATTAATTAGAAAACAAATAATTGATTTTCAGAAAAAATCGCTCAATCACATTAACCTTACCTTAACTCATGGATGGTAATCAATCTCCAAACAAAGGAAACAATACATCGAGGGAGCGGTAAATAAACTCCCTTTCTTATGACATGTATATGATCTTCCCTTCCCTCTCCGTTGTCGAGCGTTCTTAATTCTCGAGGCCCATGCTTGGGCTACGTCACTGGGGCGTGACGGTGCCGGAGGACAAGAACGGCGAGGCCGGGTGCCGCAGCACCGCGCTGGCCGCGGCCGGTGAAGGGGGCGAAGAAGGGCGGCTTCCCTGGCCCTGGGAGTTGGTGCGGTGGAAGCGGCACTTGAAGGACCCGGCGTGGGTGGCCGGCGCGCAGACACACTTGGAAGCGGGCCACATCCTCCGCGTATTCTTGGAGCTGTGGCTAGCCGATTTACATGAAATTAATTCCCTTAGTTGTGGTGGCAAATATAATACACATAATCCATATTGTTATGCACTAGCGTGTGTGTGAAATAGATTGATTATGGTCCCGTACCCAATAATATGGATATGTGTGTGTATGTGTGTGTGTGTGTGTTAGAGAGAGGGGGAGAGAGAGAGTGAGGAAAAGGGAGGCAGAGAGTGTGTGTGAGGAGTTGATGGTAAAAAATGTCGTCAATGTCATTTGATATGTATGAGAATATTAGTATTGAACTCTTAAAGTTAATGTGGCCTCATTCCAACGCACGGGTGTTCTTCTAGTACTCGATTAATATGCTTGTGGGAGGTGCCGTGTATCGCATGTAGCGAGCTATACTCTCGCATTGCTCCCGCGCATGCTTTACATAGGCTTGGCCCAACGAGTATGGGCAGAGCTAGAGCGCGATCACCTTTTCTCTTTACTATTCCGGTCAGTTTGAATTTAATTAAAATAGTGAATAAGAAAAGGTTCATGAATTGGAAAAGGAATTCAATTTGGAGAATATTTGCGTTTTGTTTTTGCAAAATTGAGAAATTTAATGAAATTGGAAAATTCATTAATTTGAAAATTGTTCAGTGAAAAATGTTCATGGATTCGGGAAAAGTATAATATATATATAAATGTGGCCATATTTTATAAAATTGTCCAGTGAACAAAATTTGGAGGAGATTCAGTGAAAAACGTTCGTATAATAGTAAATCTGTGCGGGAAATGTCCATGAATGTGAGAAACGTTCGTGTATTTGAAAAACGGGAAAAGGAGAAAAAGGAAAAACAGAAAATAAAAAAAGGAAAGAAAAGGCAGGATAACCGGTGCATACATCAGACGTTGGGTAATCATATGATATGGATCATCGGATACATTGAATGCTGAATGACGCGTTTGTAATGGTCGTCTAAGACGTTGAAGCGACCATGTATATTCCATTCCAGGTCCGTGCGCTGTGTGAATGATATACACACCCGTGCACGCACGACGCATAGTACATTATGCAACACTTGGTCAAATATAATATAGAGAGGTTTTTGTTTTTTGAAAAAATAATACTATAAAGAAGTTGACTTTTTTTTCGAGAAAACTTTCAATCTATTCATCTTCAATCATGGATACAACGAATGCTAGAAATAATAAAAATTACATCCAGATTCGTAAACCACCTAGCGACGATTACAAGCACTGAAGCGAGCCGAAGGCGCGCCGCTGTCATCGCCCCTCCCGCGCCGGAGCCGGGCAAACCTTGTTGTAGTTGACAGTCGGGAAGTCGTCGTGCTAAGGCCCCATAAAACCAACGCACCAGAACAGCAACCGCCGTTGACGAAGAGTGTAGATCAGAAGGATCTAACCTGAAGACACAGGAACATATACGAACGACGAACAGATCCGAAAATACCTTAAACTAATCTGGACTATTTTTTTCCCTTGCAAAACAAGGAAACAAAAAGAGTATGTATTCCCTCCGTCCAAAAATACTTGTCATCAAAATGGATAGAAAGGGATGTATGCGGAACTAAAATACGTCTAGATACATCTCCTTTATTCATTTTCATGACAAGTATTTCCGAACGGAGGGAATAGTTTTTGAATTTCGTTGACTTGAGTGCCATCTATGCATGATACAGCGACCCGTGCACGTACTTGGCAAAACATGTCTACTTGCTACTATCCAAGTTAATTAACTCCCTGCAAAACATGTCTAGTCTAATTAATTTAACTCTATGCATAATAGTACATCCGTGCACGATGTCGATCAAACAGCTAGCTAGCAGTAGGTGGAACGCCACAAAAATCCCAGGAATGGCTGTATATATATCTGCAACGGAATGCAGGCCATTACATTACATCCGCGTCCACCACAGAATCAAGTAGTGCTTCTTCCATAGAGGCCATCGTCATGGCGTCTTCATCTCTATCAGTGGCGCTGCTCCTTCTCTGCCTGGCCGCGGCGGCGTCGGCGCAGCTGTCCCCGACGTTCTACGACGCGTCGTGCCCCGGGGCGCTGGCCACCATCAAGAGCGGCGTGGCGGCCGCCGTGAGCAGCGACCCCCGCATGGCCGCGTCGCTGCTCCGGCTGCACTTCCACGACTGCTTCGTCCAAGCAAGTCCTTCACACACTACTTGTTATTGCTCGGGCCGGTTTCATTTGCTGAACACCAGCGGTTAACCGTGCCTGGCTACGTACATGCAGGGCTGCGACGCGTCCGTTCTGCTGGCCGGCAACGAGCGGAACGCATTCGGGAACGTGGGATCACTGCGGGGCTTCGACGTCATCGACAAAATCAAGGCGACTGTGGAGCAGTCGTGCAAGCGCATCGTCTCCTGCGCCGACATCCTCGCCGTCGCCGCTCGCGATTCCGTCGTCGCGGTAAGAACTAATAAGAGGCTCTTCGACCCCCTTAATTAACCGGAAACGTCATTGTGCCGACGTTCGCTGGAAGAGCATGGAAAATCGAACGTTTTCATGGCAATTTATGTTGTCACAAAGATGACAATTTTTTTTAGCAAGCACGGCAAATCCTGGCAAATAATAATCGGTTTTACTTTCCTCGTGCATGCAGGTGGGAGGGCCGTCGTGGACGGTCTCTCTGGGGAGGAGGGACTCCGACACGGCTAGCGAGGCATTGGCCAACCGCGACCTGCCTGCCCCATCGCTCGCCGTCACCGACCTCATCACCCGCTTTGCCGCGAAGGGGCTCAACCTCACTGATATGGTTGCCCTCTCTGGTGCGCACACCATTGGGCAGGCGCAGTGCAAGAACTTCAGGACCAGGCTCTACAACGAGGCCAACATTGATCCGGACTTTGCGATGTTGCGCAACGCCAGCTGCCCTCAGGCTACCGGCTCTGGCGACGGCAATCTGGCCCCGCTGGACTCGATGACCCCGAACATGTTTGACAACACCTACTTCCTCAACCTCCAACTCAACAAGGGGCTCCTGCACTCCGACCAGGTGCTCTACACCCTTGTCGGCGGTGCCACCGAAGACATCGTTGATGGCTTCGCATCTAACCAGGATGCGTTCAACAACGTCTTTGCCGCGGCCATGGTGAAGATGGGAAACATCAGCCCCTTGATTTTCCCACAGGGTCAGGTTAGGCGCATTTGCTCCAAGGCGACCTAAGAATCGCCGGCCGGCCATTTGCCCCGAAATGATAGCCTCGACCATGCATCAACCTGCTGCTTTGAGATCCGGATTAACCACAGTTTTTATCCATAAAATGAGCCATCCATGTCTTAGCATCACCTTGTAGTGCCACATACCCCATTATT
This sequence comes from Triticum aestivum, assembly GCF_018294505.1. NCBI lineage: Eukaryota > Viridiplantae > Streptophyta > Magnoliopsida > Poales > Poaceae > Triticum > Triticum aestivum. The sequence goes on from NC_057804.1 coordinate 664,156,893, forward strand.
TCTTTCCTTTGTCGGTCCCTATTGTAATTTTTTGGATCCCATTATTCTTCAATTTGTTTCCCTTCAATACTTTGAATTATTCATAATCTATTCACATTTTGTGTGTGTAAACGGTTCTGTCGGTTTTTTATACGATTTCATAATTTTCTTGAGACAATACTTCAGTTTCACATGTTTCATATCTGTTCCAACACACATATTTACCTTCATTCAATTGAAATTAAGAGTTTAATTAAAAATTCTATCAAGATATAAAAAAGAGTCGTCCCATCTCCGGGTTGTTGGGAGAAAGACAACACCCACTCGACATCTCCTCATGAGTTATCATCACGACTTTTGAGCAGTGCTATAGTTTGGAAGATTATAAGATTTCTATCTTTCCAAAATCCTCACATAGCGTATATGATCGAACCACTAACATACGTTTCCTTTTTAGGAGAGACCAATCCGCGACAGGTTGCTTGCATCACTCACTGCAATCCAGTAAAGGGCCCGGGCCTAGCACGCAGGGAACGGCAGCAGGCTCAATTCAGCGAGGAATATTTTATTCACCTCTACACCGTGGTTTATTATAATAAAAACGTTTACAAATTTGGAAATATTTTAAATTAATTTTATTTCTGGCATATAAAAATTTCCACAAATTAAATTTATTTAATACAAAAGTTTTCACGAATTAAAAAATCTAAATTTGAAAAACAATGAATTTAAAACTATTCAAGAAAAAATGATCTTGAATACAAAAACTGTTCATTTTTTAAAAAAGTTACGAATTAAAAAAATACTCATAAAAGTGAAAGTTTGTGAGATAAAAAATAGTTCGTGAATTTTTAAAAATTTCATGATTTGTTTTCAAGTTTTTTTATGAACTTTAAAAAGTTCAGGAATTTGAAAATAGTCATTGATTCAAAGAAGTTTCACCAATTCAAGAAAAATCAGGGATTTGTAATATGTTCATGAATTTAAAAATGTTCACTAGTTCAAAAAAATGTTCGTGAGTTTGAAATTGTTCATGAATTTTAAAAAATATTCACTAATTACAAAAAAGTACATGAATTCAAAAAGGAGAAAATGTCGAAAAACACAACAGAGTGATAAAAACAGAATAAAAAAAGCTCAAAAGCTTCTGGAAATTTCCGAAAATCACTCGCAGGAAAATTCTCGGTAGGGCATGATGGGCCGACTGGTAGCAAGCGCTTGCAGGCGACGGCGCGCAAGTGCTTGCACTGGGTGACGCATATTATTTGTGCAGTTTTAGTCGGGTGTTTGCCCCTCAAAGAAAAAGTTACTCAGGCACATATACTGGCCCAGCTCCAAACAACCCTGCTCAGAAAGTAAAAGCTTCATTTCTCGAATATATCTATGCGGAAAAATAATTTTTTTTAGAACGAAGACGCTAGAGGCGTCTGGCTTTAAATTAATAAAGCCCAGAATAGGCAGCTTAACCAACCAAATCAATCTTACAGAATGAAACGAAGAGCACAGAGCTCAGGCCAAACTGACGCAGCGAGTTATAAGGTTCTAAATGGCCAAAAGAGCGAGAGGGTTACATGGCACACGGGCCAATCATCGAGCGTGCAGGCTCTCGCACAACCAAAAGGGCTACTCCCAAGGAGTAGCAGCAGGCTCCCTAGCCATCTCGTACATGTGGCGCAGACGGTCCTGAGCTTGTTGCATCTGATCAGCATCCTTGCGTCTCGCCAACGGACTCCACTGCTGCATGAAAAGGTTGCATTCGAAGATGATATTAGCCGGGTGAGTCGGGAAGACCCTTTCAATAGCAATTTTATTCTTGGTAAGCCACATCGCCCAGAACAGGGCCCCTACGCAAGACCACAACACACGTTTACTACTCCCATGGACCGAGTTCAGGATACGCGCGAAATCGCTGGACGACCGCGGGTCCCAGGCTACGCCCGTCGCGGTTCGGACAACACTCCATGCAAACCTCGCCAACGGGCATTGGAAGAAGACGTGGTTCACGTCTTCGACCATGTTACAGAGCGCACACAAGTCTGACACCGACCCCCGCCTTTTGGCGACATTACCTGAGGTGGGTAGTCTGTTTCTGAACAGTTGCCAGAAGAACACCTTGATTTTCAGCGGGAGTCTCGACTTCCAGAGCCCGTTTGCCGTTGGCAAGGTGGGCCCCTGGCAAAGCTTGCGGTACAATGACTTGACCGAGAACTTGCCGGACGCATTGAGGGCTCAGGTCACCATGCATGTCCGCGATCGTGGACAACGTTGTCTAGCCGATGAGCTGATACAACGCCTCGAGGCTTTCCAACTCTAGAGCGTTGAGCTCGCGTCGGAAGTAGACCGCAGGAAGGGATGATGTCAGGGCCGAAGCCACCGTTAGGTCCAGGTCTACCGCGAGAGAGTACAGGTCCTGGAATTGCGACCAAAGCGGTTGGGAGCCAACCCAAAAATCAAGCCAAAACCTAACCGACCGGCCATCACCTATGGAAAACCTAGCCCCCAAGGCAAAGGCCCGACGGAGGGCCTAAAGATTGTTCCAAAAGGGGGAGCCCCGAGCCGCACCTTGGAAGAAATTACCGTTCGGGAAATACTTGGCTCCAAGAATGTCGACCCACAGACGGGTCGCCCCTTGGGAGATCTTCCAAATCCATTTGCACATGAGTGCGACATTTAGGATTCTGGTGTTGGTGATCCCCGGTCCCCCCCCCAAGTCCTTGGGGCGACAGATCGCATCCCACTTAACTAAGTGGTATTTGCGTTTCGGGCCCGAGCCCTCCCAAAAGAAACGTGAGCGAGGCGTGTCCAGTTTGGCGTGCACCCCTTCCGCGAGGAGGAAGAGGCCCATCGCGAACATGGGCAGGGAGGATAGGCTCGAGTTCGTGAGCACTAGCCTAGCCGCAACGAGAGGAATTTTCCGCGCCATGGGCGCACCCGCCCCCTACCTTAGTCCAAAGCAGAGCCCAACCCTTGATCGAGATACGCTTGGAGTCAAGAGGCAGGCCAAGGTACGTGAAAGGTAGCTTGCCAACTTTGCAGTTGAGCAAGTTCGCAATACGTCTGCCGTTCGCAGCGTCCAAGCCCATGGGCAATACTTCACATTTGTGGAAGTTGATCTTCAGCCCGGACTTGAGCTCGAAACTGAGGAGGGTGGCTTTAACCATAGCCACGCTGTGGAGGTCTGGCTGGAATAGCAGTAACGTGTCATCCGCGTACTGCAAATGGGAATCCCCCCCCCCCCCCGGGGATAAGGTGTCCCACTACACCTTTGATGTGGCCAGCCTCAATGGCTTTTCTCAGCATTGCAGCCAACACATCAATGACAAAATTGAACAAGATAGGGGACATAGGGTCGCCCTGACGGAGTCTCCGCTTGTTCCGGAAGAAGTGCCCAACTTCTCAATTGACCGAGATCGCAGTCTGGCCCCCCGAGAGCAGCTGCATCACACGGTGAACCCAAACAGCCGAAAAGCCGCGGCTGATGAGAACTTGGCATAAGAAATACCAGTTAACGCAACCGTACGCTTTTTCAAAAACTAGTTTGAGAAGGATAGCAGGTTCGTTCGTGCGTTTGAGCTCGTGAAGCACTTCCTGGAGGGCCAGCGAGCCCTCGAGGATATGGCGGCCCCTAATAAACGCCATTGCGATCGACTAACGGTGCGGTGAGCGATCGAGACGAGGCGTGTAGTACATGCTTTAGCACAGATCTTAAAATGAATGTTGATCAGCGCGATGGGTCAGTACTGACGAATGTTGTCCGCACCGTCCACTTTGGGGATGAGCGAGAGAACGTCGTAGTCTAGCGATGTCTACGGTTCCACGCATGAAGCCGTTGCACACCTCAAAGATGGGCTCGCGGTGGAGTGGCCAAAAGCGCTTGAACATGGCCACTGGCCACCCGTCCGGACCCAGCGCAGTGTCAGATTTCATGCTACTAAGAGCATCGTCAATCTCCTTGGGGAGAAACGTCAGTCCCAACTCGGCGTTCTCGTTGTCCAGGACCCTTTGGTAGGGCAGCCACACTTCAGCGCAGAGTCCAGCCCTCTGATCCTCTCTGGTTCCCATCGAATTGATGTAGAACTCGTAGACGTGCGACATAATGTCGGATTGACGTAACAGGAGCCCCTGCTCCGATTGCAGCCTAAGGATCGCGCATTTCCATCTTCTTCCATTCGCATAAGCGTGGAAGTACTTGGTGTTAGCGTCCCCCTTGAGCGTCCACTTGAGGCCGCCCCTGCGCCTCCAGTACTCCTCCTCGCTCCGGAGCAGTGCCTCGAGCTACCCTTCCAGGGTGTAGCGGTGGGCCCGTTCTTGCTCGTAGAAGGATCTCATGTCGGCCTGGGCGTCGAGACACGCGATCTCGTCGGCAAGTCTCGCCCTGAGAAGTTTGCCGTCTCGCCCTTGGTTAGCACCCCAACCCTTGAGGCACGCGCGAAGGGGGGCCCCTACCGCATTCCAGAATTCCATTGGGCCGCGCTGTGGACCAATAAGTTGCACACAGGAACTCCATTTTCCCCTAAAAACAGAGTCGAAGCATGGTATCTCGAACCAGGCCGTCTCAAAAAATAAACGGGGGCTGCGTCGAATCCTGTCCTCCCCTGAGGACAAGATTAAGGCCACGTGGTCGGACCCGATGCACGTCTCCGCAATGAGCGAGCACAAGGGGTACACCACCTCCCAGTCAGGTGACATGAACACGCGGTCCAGCACCGAACGCACCGGGGCGAGCTGCTTGTTCGTCCAAGTAAACCTAGCTCCAGTCCTGGCCACTTCCCTAAGCGCCATTGACGTGATTGCGTTGTTGAACATGACCACCCTTGGACAGTTGATGTTGTTGTTGTTCTTATCCGCTCCCGAGCGAATCAGATTGAAATCGCTCCCTACCAACGGAGGGGTCTGTGCTGCGGAGATCGCGAGCACCTTGGCTTGGAGTTCTCCCAAGAACTCAGCCGAGCGGGAGTGGTCCGCTTGTCCGTAGACCTGGACAACCGCAAGAATACGTAACGATGCGCGGACTCGAATGTTAGCCGCAATGAAGAAGGAGCCAACATCCCAAGCCAAGACCTGCGTAGGTGGCAGAGCAGAAACCTAACAGCATACCACCAGAATGACCCGTCGCTGGGGCATGGTGCCAAGCAAAGCGTTTCAGGGGATTAAACGCAAGGATATCTTGGTGGCGAAACTCCGTTCTGATTGTTTCCTGGAGCCCTACGATGTCGACATCCTCTTTCCTAATGTACTCTTTAAGTTGGGTATGGCGACCCGCGTGGCTGAAGCCGCGAATGTTCCAGAACAGAGCACGCATCTAGAGGATTCTGTTTCTCAAGCGAACACCTAGAGGATTCTTGCTCCTTGCTCCTTGACCCCGCAGAAAAACAACTTCAAGCCGGCCATTTTTGTTCATCAACAGAAACACATAATAAGCCAACCAGAGAACTTACTTGACAAAGGTATCCGAAGTTTCCTGGGCAAAACAAAGATGTCTTACTTGACAAAGAAACACTAGTACATCCACTCACTGCCTCATAACTAAGCTGCTCCCTCTAATCCGAATTAATTGATGCAGCCTATATACAATGTCCATTTTACATTGTATAGAGGATGCATCAATTAATTGGAATAGAAGGGAGTAGGTTTTCTTTATCACAATTAAGTTAGGTTAATTCCTGCCATACATAGCACGTCAAACTCTCATATAGTTACTGGCATTAACTCTATATCTGTTGTGGAACGAGCTAAAACAAGTTGCCATGATCAAGGATAAATCTCTCGTAGCGCATTGCCATCATCTCTGTGTCTTTGTATGTACTCTCTCTCTTCCTAAATATAAGTCTTTTTAAAGATTTCAAATGGACTATAACATACGGATGTATCTAGACATATTTTAAAGTGTATATTCATTCGTTTTGCTCCGTATGTAATCACATGTTGGAATCTCTAAAAATACTTATATTTAGGAACAGAGGGAGTATGTGCCACCGTGCTTGATCATCCACTCCTTGAGCCTCTTCCTCATGACGACTCTCTTCTCATTGGTGTCCTCTAGCTAGCTCCAGGGCCCCTGATTATGATGAATCAGTTTGCGAGCTACGATAACGAGACAAGATTTATGGTTGGTGACATATTAACAATGCAGGATATCAAAGTGAAAGCAGATTCATTTCATATCTGCTGGTTTATGGTTGGTGACATATTAACAATGCAGGATATCAAAGTGAAAGCAGATTCATTTCATATCTGCTGGTCATCAGCATCCTATTTGAAATACCACATTCCTCCTCGATAGTTTCGATCCATTTGGCGGTTATTCGCATCATCTAAATCCAACTCAAATAGATTAGAGCTAGTGTCCATAGAAAATATCTGTTGAATTATACCCTTGAAGCGTGTGAAACAACGACGAACATCGGCCTTCAATCATTGGAGCCGGCTCCGGCGGTGTGGTGGTGTCTCCGGCTTCGCACGCTTCAAGGGTATAATTCAACATACATTTTCTCTGTCGCGGTTGCTCCGATAGTATTTGGTAATATGTTTCGATGTGAAATATATTAGGTGTACATCTGAGATAGAAGCGGGAAACGTTGGGATGAGAAAATGAGAGCATGCACCTATTTGCATAGGGAAGCCAATTAGTACTAATCGGCTTTGGGGAAGCCAATTAGTTCCGAATCGGCTTCCCTGTAGCCGACAGGGGCCAATCGGCTGCCACCTGGCTGACTATGTATAATTATTAATCGCCGTATTGTTTCTATAAATTAATAAAAAAAAAAGTGTATTATTTTGAAAAATTAGCAGAAAGCATGGGGTAGCTGGATTAACAGGGACCATCATGTCTGTCCACCATGTGACGGCTCAAGCAAAATGAGCTGATAGTGTTGCTCGGTTGCGTGTGCTGAAAATTGCTACTGCCTCCTTCCATCTATATAGGGCTAATACGTTTTTCTTGACTAACTTTGACCAAATATTAGAACAATAAAATATGACATGCAACTTACACAAAGCACACCGTCAAATTCGTATATAAAAGGAGCTTCCAATGATATAATTTTCACATTAAACATCTCATGTACTATTAATCTTGTCAATAGTCAAAGGCGGTCTTGAAAAACGCATTAGGCCCTATATAGATGGAAGGGGGAGTAGCGCAAATGAATATGTACCGTTGGGTCCCTTGAAGTCTCAATAAATTGACGGATTCGGTCCCAACCATGGGGGATGGGACCAACCCTAACTATATGCAATCATGCACAACATCCGACAGGAAAAACGAAAATCATCTTTCGATGAACGGGTTGAGATCCTTTGCGGTACTATACAGTGCTGTAGTGCAAATGACACATGGGGCCGGGTCCACACGACAGCGACCGTACTGCACGGTGTGTTACAGCAGAGGATCCTAACCCTCAATGAACATATGTCGATCCACTGCTAACTGCAGAAATCGCTTTGGCTTTGCAGGGATTCCCTTTGCTGGAGAGAAACGTCCAACCACCAACATTTCAATATCTACACTACTGTGCTATATCTGTACTACTACTGTTCCAGCCCTTATCTGCTGCTGCCTAGTTTTACTGGCACAGTGGCACTGCAAGGAGGAGTTCTTGTTGGACTTGAAACGATCTAAAGTTGGTTCTGGCCGAAAAGATTACCCGTCATGGTGGTATAGTTCATCGATCCATCTAGTGATTATTCACAACGTCCAAATCCAAGTCAAACAGATCAGAGCTAGTGTCGCTGCCCCAGCCATGGTCATCACCATCTTCAGCTTTCTCCACTTGATGGCCATCACCTAATTTCGCATCAACATCAATCTTCTCATGGACGGCATGGTGCTGCTCTTCCAAGGCATGCCCGCCGCATCTCACCACCCACCTCTCCTCGCCGCCACAGGCCTCCCTCACTACCCGAATGCCTTGCAGCCTCCTGTCCCCCACCACCTCACCCAAATCACGGCCACAAGCAGCTGCAACAGCTGTGACAACATCACTGCTCCCACGTGAGGATAACGAGGAGGCCTGGTGATGAGGCTTGTCGTCGATCCTCGCCGGAGACACAAGGGAGGAGCCGTAGAAGGGGGTGAGGTTGCTGTTAGTCTTGGCTCCCAGCTCCTTGGTGCCGCGGTAGCTTTCCTCCTCCTGGTGATGCATAACTTTCACTTGGATCATCAAGTCTTCAGGTTCAGGCTGCCTGATAGTTACCGGGCTGGCAGCAAGGTCAGCTAGGCCGTCGAAGTAGCGTGTCGCTCCGAACACGGCGAGTTCGCCGGAGCTGCCGTGCCGAGCGCGGCGCTGCATTGGGTGTGAATGTTTGAGATGATCAGAGAGGTAGTGTTGGTGTGCGCATGTGTGGGGTTACAAGTTACACGTTTATAACGAAGTTGTGGGGGATGGGAGATGTATATTGGTGGATTGAAATTGATGGCTGAGAGGGAATGAATGAGTTGATTGGGCAGAGGAGGCAGCACGTACGCACGCTAGTGCATCCAGTGTCATGTGTCAAGAAAGTTGTGGGCTGTAATGAATGAAAGTGGAGTAGGATCTCGTCCTCTGTTGTCCGGCGTATGATTGTAGAAGCGTCCTTTGATTGTCCATGTCTACTCCACACCTCCTGCATGTGAATCATGCTTGCTCTTAAAGGCAGCAATCAGAAGAATGTTGTGATAAATAGCTAGCAAAAGTTGTTCATGGGGCCATCACGTATGATCGTATGTACGTTCGCACGCACCTGGAAGCTTAACTCTGAAGAAACGTGCAAATTTTAAGACCATGGTAGATGACGGACTAGTGACAGAGAGTGTGCAAAAGTCTAGTTAACCATGTAAGCATAGAGAGTCTAAGGAAAACCTGACAGGCTTTGAGCTTTCTGCCGGACTCACCCTTTTGGGTTCAAGTCTTCAAGATGTCCTTTAAGTGCTTTCAGATAATGGTGTTGAGTGTGAGATACATGAAGCTGAGAAGAACGAGAGCATGACTTTTGAGGAAACATAAAGTACGAGTAGCATGTGCCATGTTCATGTGGTCCCATGACGATGACGGTAGAACTGATTACCGGGTGAAGTATCAACTTTATATGATGATACCATTCAGTAATCAACGAATCATCAAAATATTCCTCCAATAGACAGGGGAATGGCATGAGTTATCTGTAGCCCGGTGCTCTCTGTTGGTTGTATCTTCTTAACGTGCTGCACTGCATAAATATGGTTGCAGAGTTCCGGTTGGAATGCTAGAGGCAAGAGATATGATTACTGAAGGCTGAAGCACAACGTACTTTGTCCTCTAGTCATGAGGATCAAAGCTTTGGAGATATATCAGGTGAATATTGTTGAAGTATATGTGGATTGCATCCGCCACCAAACTACTCCCTCCGTCCGGAATTACTTGTCGCAGAAATGGATAAAAATGAACGTATCTAGAACTAAAATACGTCTAGATACATCTATTTCCGCGACAAATAATTCCGGATGGAGGGAGTACTTTTTTAAGATGAAAGACTTTCATCCTGCTTTATTAGGAAAGCAAGGAGAATATGCACCGGTATTACTTGCATATGCCTTCGGATGACATAGTAAGTTGTTGTTGATTGCTAACTTGCAACCTTGCATGATAAAAAACCTGGCAACTTTGCAGGATTTCTGCATTGTCACCGCCCTTTTTCACTGGCCCCATGTCTACGAATGATCACAATCACACCATACACCAAAACCAAGTGAAAGCATGTGCAGGTTACTGCTAAATGGTAGGAGAACTTGTTTTTTGGCAAAATAATTGGAGATGAGACTTTGGCAATCTGGCATAACTTGCTAGATGTTTGTGCTGATGCATTTGACAGAAGAGGATGAGCATGAGAGATGCTGTTGCCTGTTGTTAAATTTGAATTTCCGCGCCTTGAAATGCACTATAACTACATGCCCCAGTTACAAGTATGTTAGTTTGGTAAACAGAGAAAATGAGACCATGTCTTTTGAGCAAACATAAAGTATGAGTAGCATGTGCCATGTTCATGTGGTCCCATGTCGATGACGGCAGAATAATTACTTCTTGTTGTGTCAACTTTTCAGTAACCAACTAATCATCAAAATATCCCTTCAACAGACATGGGAATAGTGTGACTTATCTGTAGCCTGCTGCTTCCTGTCGGTCATATCTTCTTAACGATGTGCTTACACATGATTGCAGAGTCCCAGTCAGAGTTCTACAGGCAAGAGAAATGATTATTGAAGCACAACGTAACATGTCCGCTAGTCTTTAGGATCAAAGCTTTGGAGATATATCAGGTGAATATTGTTGAAGTAGTATATGTGGATTGCATATATCATTTCTCATCTGCCACCAAACAACTTTTTTTCTTAAGATGAAAGACTTTCACTCTGCTTTATTAGGAAAGCAAGCGGAATACGCGCCAGAGTCCTACTACTATATGCCCTCGAATGACATAGTAAGTTATTGTTGATTTCTAACTTGCAACCTTGCATGCTCTCCGCCCTTTAATTTCTTGTGCTGTCACAGCCCTCTCATTTGTCAGGAAAGACTTTTGCCATGCTTTATTAGGAAAGCAAAGCAGAATATGCACCAGAGTCCTACTTGTGTGCCTTCGATCGGCTGCAATAGGAAATTATTGCTGATTGCTAAGTGCTAACTTGCAGGTTCTGCCTTTAATTTTCCGTGTTGTGACAGCCAAGGGTTCTTTTTTCTGATACCAATTTTTACCAGTTTAGACTCGAAGGACCGGTTTACGTAAATTCTCAGAAATTTCAGATTTTTTGGTCCGAAATATTCAGACGAATTTCGGATTAAAAAATTTTAGCGCCAAAGTATATTATATTTAAACAGTGAATAGCCAAGCCGTTCCTTGATTTAGTGGTCACCATGACTCAGCTGAACCTGCATACCTGCAATTCACGAGTTTGATACTCGCACTTATTAACGAGAACTTTTTGTCCTCGAGCTGTCAGCAGTTAAAAAAATTAATGGAGCCGAGAGAAGATTCAATACTCAACCGCACGCAACGTACTGCATGAGCTTGTCCACCAGGCCATGAATAACCGCGTAAACTATTTAACATAACCAACGCTATTAGACCTAGCCTTTTACATTTGGATCCAAAATTTTAGGACGGTATCAGTATTTTTCGTGTGAGATTGGATTTTCCGGTAATCGGTCGGTTACCAAAAATTCGACCGAAAAAAAAAACTGACTCATAGCTCTTTGTCAGGGTTACATGTCTATGAATCATCAGAAACAGAACATACATCAAACCCAAGTAAGCATGTGCGGGTTACTTAGTTAAATGATAGGAGAACATTGTTTTGGCAAGATAACTGGGTTGGTGGGAAACCTTCAAGCTTACATTTTCCTACACTTTATGCGTTTTTTTTTAAGAAATTTGTTTTGGTTGCTGATGTTTTCAATTCAGGTTGAGACTGTAAGTTTTAGACGGGAGATCTTGGCAATGTGGCATAAACTACTACTCCCACCGTTCCTAAATATATGTCTTTGTAGAGATTCCACTATGGAGTACATACGGAGCAAAATGAGTGAATCTACACTCTAAAATGCATACATACATAGCAAAATGAGTGAATCTACTACTACTCCCGCCGTTCCTAAACTTGTCGAAGCGGGGTTCGGCAGGGCATAAAGTTTTGTGAGTTCTGTGGCATTGAGGAATCCATTGAGCACTTGTTTCTCTCGTTAGAAGTTTGCATAATATGTATCAGGGACCAATTAGGTCTGATAAACTGAATTCTGTCAATGAGTGCAAGCAGTGTACCACGTTTCTTTACCAGGCATGTGCGACAGTTTGGTTGCTGGATTCTTTTTGAATCATTCACTACCTGTTGGGATGAGTGAAACTGACATTTGCTTATAGCATGAGCCAGTCCAAGCCAGTTGCATCCAAAAGGCCAAAAGTCCATTCTTTTTGTTGCCTGGAACATTCAATAATGGGACTACAACTTTTATAGAACCATGTGTTGCATTTGAGGATCTGCTGAATTCCGCTTCTGACTCCTCTTGGTTGTGGAGAGATGGCCCTAAAGGTATACAGTTTGCTCGTGCTAATACACCGTTTGTCGGTTTATAGAGTATGCTGCAAAGTACAGGCGTTTGCAGTTTCCGCCGCTCTTAATCTGTGTAAGACTCAAGCCAGTGTTCTTGTATTTGGTGATATTGCTAATGGTCTATGTTTCCTGTGACATGACCAGGTGTTCAGCTGGCTGAATCGGAAGAGGCATTCTAAAGTTGAGTACTGCACTATTGATGATAACAAAGGTAAGCACATCAGGATACCTCCCTTTTATGCATGTGATCATACTCCCTCCATTTACTTATACAAGGTCAGTATGAAAAATACACTTTGCATCTATACAAGGCCATGAACGAGACAAAAGTTAATATATTTTCCTGAAAATAGCAACCTATTTAATATTTTCATGCATGCAGTTATAATGATACTCCAATCAACTTTCTATCTCTTCTTTGCATGCATGGGGTGTATTAATGATCTCACTAAATGATAAGAAAATCGGGTTTAGAAAGCAAGACATTAAATTTTATCTTGGTACCTGTAATACTCCATATTATTGAATTTGTAGGTGTGAGTGGTGGCTTCGAGTGGTTTGATGTAATGTTCCTGTGAGACCTTTGTTGAGTAATTAACAAAAATGGCTGCATGCATCGATAGATGCCGAGGCCGAGGGTTTAACCTCCTTTTCAAAAAAAAAAACTAGCTTGTCATCACTTATTGGTTTTGATGATCTGTCGAAATATTTAGGTCACGAGCAAGATTTTAGGGAAGAACATCTCCACCCAGAGCAGCTCAACGGATGTAAGAGCATCTCCAGTCGCGCCCCCAGAACGGCTTTTCGAGGCACTTTTTTCGCGCCGGCGCCGAAAAAACTGCCCAGTCGCGCCTCCAGGAGCCCGATTTTCGCCGGCCTGGGCCGAAATCAGCGCCGGCGGACCAAGGCCGAACCCGGCACGCTGGGAGGCGCCCGGGGGCGCCGGGGCGAGTGGTTTTGGCGCGAAGCAACCGTGGGCCCACCTAGTCAGCGAGACGAGCGCTTCGTCGTGCTCATCGCCTCGGTTCCCGCGGGAATCAATGCCAAGGCTGCTGCGCTGCCGCCGACGGTCAGCCTTGCCATTGATTCCTCACGGGCGGCGCGTCACGGGGCGGTGCGGCGTCGCCTCCCCTCCCGCCACGTGTACATACGGGCGCGGCTATATAAGTCGGCGCCCTCCCTCACCTCCGCCCACACCAGCCCTCACCGCCGAGCCCTCTCCCTCTGCCGTGCACCGCCGCCACCGAGTCCTCCCTCTCCCTCTCCCGTGCGCCTCCTCCGAACCCTCCCTTTCCCCAATGGCCGAACGATTCCCCGGCGACGAGACGTCGGCCAACGGCTTCGGCCGCCGCTCCCTCCGCGAACAGGAGTCGTGGCTCCCGTTCGAGGCCAACATCCCGGAGCCGCCAGACATGCGCGCCGGGCCGTCAGGGTGGCGGCTCAGCAACGGGGGAGTGCCCGTTCCGCCGTTGCCCGACGCCACGGCGCGGACCGCCTACTTCGCCGACGAGGTCGAGCTTGCGCGCGCCTCCCTCACCGATGAGCAGCGCGCCCTCCCCCAGTACGCCGCCGACAACCACTCAGCATGGGCGGCGTACTTCGAGCGCCGTCAAGAGCAGAGACTGGCGTCCACCAACGGGGCGCCGGTGGTGGGCGGCAGACAGAACAGTGAGGGCCGCCGCGTTTGGTGGGGCGTCCCCGGCCGCACGCTCGGCGGTGTGCTGGCGCACCTTGAGGGCGGGAACGAGCCGCCATTGACATACCCTCCCCCGGCGGCCCCGGCCCCAGCCCGTCGCCGACGCGCCGGGCAATGGCTGCTCGGGAGGTTCGTCTCTTCGTCGTCTTCCTCCTCCTCGTCGCGATCTTCTTCCCACTCCTCCGGCTCTCCGGCGCTGCTCGGCGTCAAGACCGAGCCCGCGGCGGAGACGCCGCTCGGCCGGCGCACTCGCAGCGCCGGTATCGTCATCAATGAAGGTGGCCGGCGTGCCCCCTCGTCGGCTCCTCCGCGGTTCGTCAACCCGAAGACGGAGCCCAGGCTCGCGACGGTGAAAACGGAGCTGGGGCTCCCCGCCGTGAAGACGGAGCCCGGCGAGGTGGTGCTCGACGACGATGCAGCCCTGAAATGGGCGCGCGAGGACTTCCTCAGGATGGAGAGGGAGCGCCAGGTCACCGCACCGCGGCGCTTCGAGCAGCGCCGCCAGGGCCGCGAAGAAGGAGGAGTCGTCTACCTCGACGACAGCGACGACGACGCGCCGCCGGCACCTGTCCGCCATGGCGACGCCGGGCAGGGGTGCAGCTGGGACGGCCGCGTCAAGGAGGAGAAGGCCGCCGACGACGACGACGGCGAGAACGGCGGCGACGACGGCGACTACTCCGCATTTAGCGCTTTCTTTTTTTAGTTATACTTGTTATGTAAACGCGTTGAACATGTAATATATGCCAAAGTTTACCGAAATTTAGCCGTGTTTAACCGAACTTCGCCGAATGTTTTTTTTTTTTGAAAAATTAGACGCGCCTTGGGGCGGCCCTCGGACGGCGACTGGGGGGTAACTCGCCCTCATGCCTTTTTTTTTTTGCGCCGGCTCGCCCCCAGACGACGATTTTAGGCGCCCCTGGGGGCCAACGGCTGGAGATGCTCTAACAATGCAGAGGATCCTCTCATCGCATGACGCGGCAAGTTCGTTCTCTAACTGGTAATATTCTTACCCGGAGTTTATTTTTCTCACCGGTTATTTGAATTGTATAGCAATGCTGAACTGTGCTCAAGGGTTATCAGGATGCCTAGCCGTCTTCTGAGAATGAGCCGTTTCAAGGTTTCTTCGTTTAAATCACAATATTATTTATTTATAATAATAAAGTCTTGCTATTTTCTGCTGCCGTCAACTCATGGTGGAGAGCGTCTGACGACTAACCATGACCTGCGAATCACATTCGGAACAAAGACATTGAGGGTGTTCAGATTTACTTTTGTGGCAATGTGAACAGAGAAACATGACCGGGAACTAGAAAGCATGAGGTAGTAGGATCAACACGGACCATGCCCTTTGCAACATGACGTGGCAGCCTTAACTAAAATGAGCACATAGAGTGCGCTGAGAATTGATAGTAGACAGACAACTTAAATCATCTTTTGATGGATATGTTAATGGTTCCATCGGGTCTCTTGAAATCTCAATAAGCTGACGGATTCGGTCCCAACCATGGGGGATGGGGCCAACCCTAACTGTATGCAATCATGGACATCATCCGATAGGAACAGCGAAAATCATCTTTCGATGAACATGTGTCGATCCAGAAAGCTAGCAGAAATCATCTTTCTTTGCAGGGAGAGATTCTCTTTGCTGGAGAGAAACGTCCAACCACCAACATCTCAATATCTACACTACTGTGCTATATCTGTACTACTACTGTTCCGGCCCTTACTGCTGCTGCCTAGTCGCCCGGCAACTCAATATCTACACTATAGTGCTATATTTATCGGCGTGTAAGGCTGTAGTTTGACGTGTGTCCACTCCTGTAAGATATTCTCATAATTCGTGTCCCGTGTCGACATCAATAAACGCTCTGCGGTATCAGCTCAAACTCATGTATGGTACCGTTGCGTCAGAAGCTGTCCTTTTTAGCATTATGTCATTGTGAATCGGATGACATCTGTTATACTACCCGACTAAAATCTCCCCACGAGTAAGCTCGAGACTCTTGCCTTGTCATCCGCCCCACTTGTGTCCTTGAGCATGAGCATTGCTCTTGCTTCTTAAGCCTTCGCTCCTCAAGCTTCGCTCGCCTTGCGCTCCTCAATCTCTGCCATGTATGCCTCATTGGCTGCCTGGAGTGGACCCTCTACCTCTCTGCATCGATCTTCTTGGGCGCATAATACCAAGTTCCGTTGTCTTGCTTCCAGTTGGTCGCCAGCTAGGTGTGGTAACAGATTGGATGCGAATCGGACAATATCCTGTTGTTGCCGTCTCCTTGCAGCGCCACTTCTTCTTGCTCTCATCTCTCATGAACACACACCATGATGAGAAAACTCAACACATACACACGCACACACCAATGAAGACACCAGCACCAGCTTTGCCAAGAGCTCTCCTCCTTGGTCATACAAACACTACATTTTTGCCCAGCCCTTTCGGCTCACGCAACCAGTACGGAGGCGGAGAATTTATACACGAGGCACACACATCCAGTCCCCACACGCACGCACGACCCGGCCACCACACGGCCACTAACTGCATGCACTCATCCATTCCTAAAAGCGCTCCACTAGCTAACTAACCGAGCCATGCACTCCCCTGCACTAACAGCCCATAACTCTAGCTAACAGCGGCTGCCTTACGAGCCGGACCTAGAGCGCGCGCACGCACCGGACACCGCTGCCACAGGCATGGCTTATTGCCAACATATCCTTCCCACTTCCTTCCTATTGTTAAACAAATGCAAATAGAAATACACGTGTTGTTGAATACGAATGACGTGGATGTTGCGTTAATACAAAATCATATATTTACTTCATTCAAAACATATACAAGCATAATAAAAACTTTAATAACGGAGTAGATAAAACAAATAAATAGATACAAGCATAGTAAAAACAAATAAATGATAAACTAGTAGACAACAATGATAGAGACTCATTGTCGGTGTCAAAACCGGCGGATCTCGAGTAGGGGGTCCCGAACTGTGCGTCTAGGCGGATGGTAACAGGAGACAAGGGACACGATGTTTTTACCCAGGTTCGGGGAGGTAAAACCCTACTCCTGCTTGATTAATATTGATGATATGGGTAGTACAAGAGTGGATCTACCACGAGATCAGAGAGGCTAAACCCTAGAAGCTAGCCTATGGTATGATTGTTGTTCGTCCTACGGACTAAAACTCTCCGGTTTATATAGACACCGGAGAGGGCTAGGGTTACACAGAGTCGGTTACAATGGGAGGAGATCTTCATATCGTATCGTCAAGCTTGCCTTCCACGCCAAGGAAAGTCCCATCCGGATACGGGATGGAGTCTTCAATCCTGTATCTTCATAGTCCGGGAGTCCGGCCGAAGGTCATAGTCCGGCCATCCGGACACCCCCTAATCCAGGACTCCCTCAGTAGCCCCTGAACCAGACTTCAATGACGACGAGTCCGGCGCGCAAGTTGTCTTCGGCATTGCAAGGCGGGTTCTTCTTCAAATTCCTTGTACACGTCGAATAGTGTCCGGCTTCCAGTGCGTGCTGCCCTCCTCTGCTTCTCTGCCCCATAATGACCATCTTCCACGTGTCAAATGAATGCGAAAAGCCAGGGGATTTTTTCAGTCACCCCCCTGGTTGCGTTAATGAACCGCCCATAAAAGAGACGGGGATTTAGATCCAATTCACACCATCTTCCCTCCGCGAGCTTTCATCAAAGTGCCTTCGACAGAGATCCATTCCACCATGGCCGGTCGGTGCAGCTCCTCCTCTCGCCTCTCCAGCCCTCGGCCCGGAGATTGGGGGCGGTGTTCCGTCCCGCATAGCAAGCTAGTATTGCTTCAGTCCAAGGGGCTTCTCCTCCCAGCATATATGGTCCCAGTTCGAGTCGGGATTGCTACCTATAGCGGCGGAGAGCAGGCGGAGAGCGCCCCCAATCCCTCTCGAGGAGAGCGGGTATGCCTAGTCCCTTATTTGATGAGAGGACTCGGATTTCCAATTCATCCGTTTCTCCGAGGGTTGCTGGAGTTCTACGGCCTCCAGCTACACAACCTCACGCCTGCCTCCATTCTGCACATTGCGGGCTTCGTGGCCCTCTGCGAGCTGTTCTTGGGCGTTTAAGCCCATTTCACGCCGTGGAAGAGGTTGTTTTGTCTTGTGCCCCGTTCTCAGGAGGGGTCTATTTATCAAGTGGGTGGAGCCGAACTATGGCGCATCGCCGGGACCGGATATCTATCCGGTACCCCAAAGAGGACGTCCGAGGACTGGTCCTCGGAGTGGTTCTATATAGATGACGCCCCCCTGCCGGACCCTGTACGGATCGGCCTCCCTGAGTTCAATAACGCTTCGTTGAAGAAGCGCCTGAGCTGGCGCCCGCGGAACCCTCAGAGAGAAACTGACCGGGACGTCCTTTACTTGATGAGCCGGATAAGGTTGTTGGCTCATTCCGAACTGACCATGATCAAGGTCATGGCCGTATGCATTACGCGAGGGGTGTAGCCGCTTCAATACAGAGGCCACCCCATGTGGGATTTCAACGGGGAGGATGACGCCACCCGGTGCGGTCATAAGGGGCTAGATTCGGCCGCCACTTTAACAAGAATCTTATCCGCTGTGTACAAGGGAGAAGAAGAGGAATTCCTCCGTGTCAACCCGGAGGGCGGATTCTCCATGTACAATCCTCCTAGCTGGGTGAGCGAACATTTTCACCTGCCGACCCGCTTTCAAAATTCCCGTAATTGAGCATTTAGTCTAACAGTGTTAACGCAGGAGCTGCGCCAGACAGTGAAGGAGATAAACAGCCCTCCTCCACAACCCGAGGACCCGGAACGATCCCTCGATCCGGACTCCCAAGAGGACCCGGACTTATGTGTGGAGTTAATTGAAGGGGTGTTTCATCAATTGAGTAGGGATAACACCCTAGTGGCCATTACGGCCGACTATCCCGGACTACTTCCAGCCTCAAAGGTAACCGAGACCGAAGTCCCAGTATTTTTAAGGAGATCCATTCATGCTTTATCTTGAATGCTGTGAACTAATAGTGTTTTGTTTCACAGGGTAAATCCTTGAGGCGGAAGGCCGAGCCCGCGGCGGGCAGCCAACAAGGGCCGCTGAAGCCAGGCGGGCCAAAAAGAAGTGCGGACCAGATCGAGACTCCGACACAACGGTACCACGTGCAAATTTAACGCCTAGGGTTTATGCCCTTGAGTCTTACTAACGCTCATGATTTTCTTAGAAAGAAGAGAGCCCGCCGGACTATATCCGCCGGCCAAGGTTCAAGGCCGGGTCCGGAAGCGGAGACGGGCACGGGGCGCGCCTGGGGCGTTCCTCCGACAGAGGATGCAGACGGGCTATCTGCCACCAATTCAGAGGTGGAGAGTGCTCTGAACCAAAGGCGTCGCCGGACTGTTCTTCGTGATGCAGGTTTTTCCCCAGAGGCGTTGGACGCCTTTAATACAGGAGACGCGTATCTCCGTGCCGCTCAAAATGGTCTAGCCAGAGCCACAGAGCAGTATGTAAAAGACATACAAGTGGGTAAAATTGAAGGTTATATATGTCAGTAGCCCCCGAGACTTGAAACACTGAAGATAACTGTTTTAAGGATCATGTGCTATGCAGTGTCTTACAAAGAAGAATACGCAACTGTCCCAGGAGCTTGAAGAGTGCAAGGCCCAACTCGAGGCCGCACTTGCCGCTTCAGAAAATGCCAAGGAGACGCCCTCAGGTAATATATGCTTCAAAAGATAATTTCGTTGTGAAGCGCGACAGGTGTGCAATTCTGACTATAATAGTGCAGATGGGGCCGAAACAAATCCGGACAAGCAGCAACTCCTACGCCAACTAAAGGTTGGCGAGAGCGTGCTGACGAGGGTGAGGCAAGAGAAGAACAAACTTCAAGACACCAATACCCAGCTGGGCGAGGAACTAAAGGATGCTCTTATTCAGCTGTTTGCTTCCGTAAAGGAGAATCAGCGACTTCGACGCGACATTTTTAGTAAGTGCTTGAATGAATCTTCGAAAAAAGAATTCGGTGAGGAAGTCGATTAACAGAGCTATGTCTGTAGGTCTGCTGACAGGTCGTCCTGCGGAAGAAATGCCTGGTTCAACAGGAGACCTTCTTCCCGAGCTGTTGCAACTGCACGAACGAGTTCAGCAGGCAATGCAGAGTGTCATTCAGGCTATGTGGCCATCCCTCTCCATGCATGAAGGCCTTGGGGAGCTTACGAAGAAGCTGGAGGGAGTGCGGCAGCGCTTCCGGTTGTGGAAGATATCGTCCTGCCGTCAAGGTGCCAGGCAGGCCTGGGCCATGGTGAAGACTCGGTACACGAAGGCTGACCCAAACCACATGGCCGAGGTCGGCCCTATGGGTCCTGACGGAAAGGAGATCCCTGACAGCTTAGTATATGGCCAGGTAGAGCTGGCTGCAAAGTATTCCCAACAGGACTGTAAATTAGACCGCCTGTTGGATGGTATTGAAGAAGAATATACCGAGTCGGATTGACTCTGTAATTTAAAATGACATGAAAAATGCCTTCTAGCCGGATTGTAGATCGTTTGTCATTGCGGACCTTTTCGCTTCCACCTCTGGACCCTATAGTCCGGAGTGTGTCCGAATATCCTCTCGATTATGAAAGAACCGGGGCATGCATGGAGACAAGGCGTAGGGGTCATAATTGCTTTAGCAGACAAGTGCCCAACTAGTTATGTTATATTACATGGTTAGTAAGAAACATCTTCCAGGGAGAATAGTTCCGTTAGGGGTTCCTTTCCCTAGGAGGCATGCCCTAAAGTGCATGTCCGAACTGCTAAAAAGAGCAGAAAAGCATCTGGGGGCAGGTAAATAAACACGAAAGATCATCTTTTAGTTCACCGACCGAATATTCCCTTAAGAACGCTAGCTTTCGGCTTCACCCAGTCTGAGGTACACATCCGGCTGACCCAGCAGTAACAATCACAGAGGTGCTCCCTTTACCACCTAGGCGAACGAACGGGAACGTAGGGGTAATCATAGGAGCCAGGCAACCCAGCTTGGCCAAAACTTAAGTCATATCTATGCATATAATGGTGTATAAAAGGTTCATGCGGAAGTATCACACATGTTTTGGGCATGAGGCCCATTTTATATAAACTTCTGATAAAGAAGCCCCAGGTATGAGGAGCACGGGTGGCTTGTCAAGTACGTGCGAACAATGCACATGCAAGCCCCTAAGGGCTTGGGAGAAAAAAGGCAGGGAGAGGGAGCGAAATCCCGGACAGCTAATGTGAAAAAATAACATTAAAAAAAGAGGACACAGGAAGGAGACGAACACGGAGTCCGGCGCTAGGCGTAGAATCGTCGTAGGCGTGCTGCGTTCCATGGGTTCGGCTCGAGTCGGTTGTCCGATGCGTTTCGCAGACGGTATGCTCCACCAGTCAGTACTTGGTCGATTATGAAGGGACCCTCCCATTTGGGCTTTTGTTTGTCCTTTTTCTTGTCCGGCAGGCATAGAACTAGTTCGCCAACGTTATAAGTTTTGGCCCGTACTTCTCTGCTTTGATATCTTCGAGCCTGCTGTTGATAGAATGCGGAACGAGCTTTTGCCACGTCGTGCTCCTCCTCCAATGCGTCCAAACTGTCTTGCCGATCGAGCTTGTCTTCTCTTTCTTCGTACATGCGCACTCGAGGTGAGTCATGAATTATGTCGCAGGGCAGTACTGCCTCTGCGCCATATACCATAAAAAATGGTGTGAATCTGGTAGTGCGATTCGGCGTGGTCCGCAGCCCCCAGAGTACGGAGTCAAGCTCCTTCACCTAGTGCGTGTTAGATTCCTTGAGGGATCGCACTAGTCTGGGTTTGATGCCGCTCATAATGAGATCGTTGGCTCGTTCGACTTGACCATTGGTTTGAGGGTGATAGACTGAAGCGTAGTCGAGCTTAATGCCCATCTTTTTGCACCAGACTTTAACTTCATCGGTTGTGAAGTTTGTGCCGTTGTCAGTTATGATGCTATGGGGACGCCGTAACGGTGTACGACCCCGGATATGAAGTCTATCACCGGTCCGAATTCGGCCGTCTTTACAGGCTTGGCCTCTATCCATTTGGTGAATTTGTCCACCATGACCAGTAGATATTTTTGCTTGTGGGTTCCTCCTTTAAGGGGTCCAACCATGTCAAGCCCCCAGCCCGCAAAGGGCCAGGTAATAGGTATAGTTTGTAGGGCGGTAGGCGGCATGTGGCTTTGGTTGGCGAATAACTGGCAACCGACGCATCGCTGCACTAAATCCTGAGCGTCTACCCGGGCCGTTGGCCAATAGAATCCCATATGGAAGGCCTTGCTTACAAGGGCCCGGGCTGCGGCGTGGTGCCCGCCATGTCCGGCATGAATTTCCGCCATAAGGTCTCGCCCTTCCTCTTCGGAGATACACCTTTGAAGGACTCCGGTTGTGCTTTTCTTATAAAGCTCTCCCTCGTGGACTTTGTAGGCTTTAGATTGCCGCACTATGAAACAGGCCTCGTTTTGGTCCTCGGGAAGTTCCTGCCTAGTTAGGTAGGCTAGGAATGGTTCTGTCCACGGGCCAATGACTGCCATTATTGTGTGGGCTGACGGTGTTGTTTCGTTGGCGGAGCCACCAACTGTGTCAGAGTGTTCGGTGAGGGGCAGTGCGGTTGCGTCTGGGCTATTGTTTCCGGACTCTCCCTCCCATGATACGGATGGCTTGAACAGCCTCTCTAGGAAGATGTTGGGGGGACGGCATCGCGCTTGGCACCGATGCGTGCCAACACGTCTGCTGCCTGGTTATTCTCCCGGGCTATGTGATGAAATTCGAGCCCCTCAAACCGAGCTGACATCTTTAAGACGGCGTTGCGGTAAGCTGCCATTTTCGGATCCTTGGTGTCAAAGTCTCCATTTATTTGGGATATTGCGAGGTTTGAATCCCTGCGGACCTCTAGGCGCTGAATGCCCATGGAGACTGCCATCCGGAGGCCATGTATAAGGGCCTCGTATTCGGCTGCGTTGTTGGAATCCGTGTACATTATCAAAAGTACGTATTGGACTGCTCTCCGGTTGGGGACGTCAGAACGACGCCAGCCCCCAGGCCCGCCAACATTTTGGAGCCGTCAAAGTGCATGATCCAGTTGGAGTATGCGCCGTACTCATTTAGGGAGCTCGGCTTCAGTCCATTCGGCGATGAAGTCGGCCAAAACCTGCGACTTAATAGCTCGCCTTGGATTGTAAGTTATGTCGAACGGGAGGAGCTCGATGGCCCATTTGGCAATCCGGCCCGTTGCATCGCGGTTGTTTATAACGTCATTAAGAGGTACTTCGGATGCCACTGTTATTGAACACTCTTGAAAATAGTGTCGCAGCTTCCGGGATGCCATGAACACCGCGTATGCTATCTTTTGATAATGCGGGTACCGTGACTTGCATGGAGTTAGGATAGTGGACACGTAGTAAACTGGTTTTTGGAGAGGGAACTTGTGTCCGTCCGCTTCTCGTTCGATGACGAGCACCGCGCTTACAACTTGATGGGTTGCTGCGATGTATAATAGCATTGGTTCGCCCGTGTTGGGCACGGCCAGGACCGGATTTGTTGCCAGTATGGCTTTTATTTCTTCGAGTCCGGCCGTGGCGGCATCCGTCCACTCGAAGTGTTCGGTGCGCCGCAGGAGGCGATAGAGAGGTAATGCCTTTTCTCCTAAGCGGGAGATAAAGCGGCTTAGAGCCGCCATGCATCCTGTCAATTTTTGTATTTGTTTGAGGTCTTTTGGGGTATCCAATTATGACAGAGCTCGGATCTTGGCTGGGTTTGCTTCAATTCCTCTATCGGATACGATGAAGCCCAAGAGCTTTCCGGCTGGTACGCCGAAAACGCATTTTTCCAGGTTGAGCTTAATGTCATATGTTCGGAGATTGTCGAACGTGAGCCTCAAGTCGTCTACTAGAGTATCGACGTGTTTTGTTTTGACGACCACGTCATCTACATATGCTTCAACTGTTTTGCCGATCTGGTTGGCCAGACATGTCTGGATCATGCGCTGATATGTTGCGCCGGCGTTTTTGAGCTCGAAGGGCATCGTGTTGAAGCAGAATGGGCCGTATGGGGTGATGAATGCCGTTGCGGCTTGGTCTGATTCTGCCATCTTGATTTGGTGGTAGCCAGAGTATGCATCGAGGAAACACAATGAGTCATGTCCTGCGGCAGGCCTTATTTAGGTCTTTGAAATCGACACATAGGTGCCAGGATTTGTCCTTCTTTGGTACCATCACCAGGTATGCTAGCCAGTCCGGATGTTTTATATCTCTGATGAATCCGGCTTCCAGTAGTTTTGCTAGCTCTTCTCCCATGGCTTGTCTCTTGGGTTCGGAAAAGCGCCGTAGAGTCTGCTTAACGGGCTTAAACCATTTTAAGATGTTCAGGCTGTGCTCAGCCAACCTGCGTGGGATTCCTGGCATGTCTGAAGGGTGCCAGGCAAAAATGTCCCAATTTTCCCGCAGGAATTCTCTGAGTGCGGCATCTACATCGGGTTTTAGTTGTGCCCGGATGGAGGCCATTTTTGTGGGGTCCGTTGGATGGACTTGGAATTTGACTATTTCGTCCGCTGGTTTGAAAGAGGTGGACTTGGATCTCTTATCTAATATCACATCGTCCCTGTCCACCGTGGAGCGCAACGCAGTTAGTTCCTCGGCCGCTAGGGCTTCGGATAATGCCTCCAGGGCCAGTGCGGTTGTCTTGTTTTCGGCGCGGAGCGCTGTGTCCGGATCACTTGCAAGAGTGATGATTCCGTTGGGTCCGAGCATTTTGAGCTTCATGTACCCATAATGGGGTATGGCTTGAAAAATTTTAATGTTTCTCGCCCTAGCAAAGCGTGGTATCCGCTGCTGAACGGGGCCACTTGAAATGTGACCTCCTCGGATCTGTAATTATCCGGCGTGCCGAACACCACATCCAGTGTGATTTTACCTGAACAGCACGCTTCCCGGCTTGGTATTATTCCTCTGAAGGTTGTGTTGCTTCGCTCAATGCGGCTCCAGTCTATTTCCATTTTTCACAGGGTTTCCTCGTAGATGAGGTTAAGTCCGCTGCCGCCGTCCATAAGTACCTTTGTAAGTCGGAAGCCGTCCACTATCGGACTGAGGACCAATGCGGCTGGTGCTCGGGCTGTCCGAAATTTAGGTTTGTCACTGGCATTAA
The DNA here is from genome assembly GCF_018294505.1 of Triticum aestivum. Lineage (NCBI taxonomy): Eukaryota > Viridiplantae > Streptophyta > Magnoliopsida > Poales > Poaceae > Triticum > Triticum aestivum. The sequence continues at coordinate 664,181,782 of NC_057804.1, forward strand.
AAGTAATAGCCGTGTCACTCCATGGGTTTATTGTTGCTACTTGGTAGACTTCGGTAAGGTTGCGGAGGGTTCGTTTCCTCGCGTTGTTTGATGCGAAGGTCTCGAAGACTGTTGACACCGTACTGGCGTTTCTGGGGTGGTGTTCTTCGGATTCTGGAGTTAGAAGCTCCTCGCCATTTCTGGCCACCTGCCGGAGTATCCAACATGCTCTAAGGCTGTGAGTTGGTGTGACTTCCCCTGAACTATGAATTTTACAGGGTCCATTGAGCCATCCCTCCAGTACGGTCCCATACCCTATAGAGGGTTTTTGTTTTTTGATGTTTGGCTCAGGTGCCTGGCGATAATGCGCCCTTTTGTTTCGGACTCGTGTTGTATTCAGGGCCGGATTGTCCCAGAATTTATCTTCGGTTTTTCGAACGCTTTCTGTCGCACAGTACTTTCGTATTATGGATGTTAAGTCGGTGAAGCGTGTAATTTCGCGGCGACTTATGGCGTTGAGGATTCCGGTGTCCATGCAGTTGTTACAGAAGAATGAAATTGCTTCTTCCTCACGGCAGTCTTTTATCCTGTTCATAACCAGGAGGAATCTGGCCCAATAGTAGTGTACTCTTTCCCCGGGCACTTGCCGTATTTTGGATAACTCCCTTGTAGTTGGGTGGGCGGGTGGATTTAAATCCGGAACCTTGCCCGATAAAAGATTCAGGGGCCAAGAAGTTTCCGAATTCGGAAGCTTGCTTTCTTGGACATTATTCAATGAATCAGGCCTGCTGCCTGACTTTAGGTTCAGGACTTGGGCAACATCCTCCCCTCCACGGGTATCCGGCTTGGAGGGGTCAGGAATCCGGACACATCTGGTCCTTAGAGCGGGCGAAGATGCGCCGCATTGTTCTTCCACCACTTCAACGTGGTGGGTGACCTGGGGAGAGTCGATCTCTCTCTAATCGGGTTTAAGCCCAATCTGGCTGTAATCTGTAGCGACTCCCAGGGCGGCAATGCGATCTAGGAGCTCATTCAGGGAAGAGAGCTCCGTCGGATCTAACTGCTCGGCGAGTTTCGAGCTGATGTGAAGATTGCTTTCGATGGCCCGAGAGGTCATCATCGGCGCAGTGGCCGAACAGGCGGTCATCAAAAACCTACCTAGCCGGAGAGTTTGGCCGAAAGCCAAAGCTCCTTTAGCAACAACGCCGTCTTTAAAGATGGGGTGTGGCATCCTTCCTGACGGTGACGACACAGAGGAACTCTCAATGAAAGCACCAATGTCGGTGTCAAAACCGGCGGATCTCGGGTAGGGGGTCCCGAACTGTGCGTCTAGGCGGATGGTAACAGGAGACAAGGGACACGATGTTTTTACCCAGGTTCGGGCCCTCCCGATGGAGGTAAAACCCTACTCCTGCTTGATTAATATTGATGATATGGGTAGCACAAGAGTGGATCTACCACGAGATCAGAGAGGCTAAACCCTAGAAGCTAGCCTATGGTATGACTGTTGTTCGTCCTACGGACTAAAATTCTCCGGTTTATATAGACACCGGAGAGGGCTAGGGTTACACAGAGTCGGTTACAACGAGAGGAGATCTTCATATCGTATCGCCAAGCTTGCCTTCCATGCCAAGGAAAGTCCCATCCGGACACGAGACTGAGTCTTCAATCTTGTATCTTCATAGTCCGGGAGTCCGGCCGAAGGTCATAGTCCGGCCATCCGGACACCCCCTAATCCAGGACTCCCTCACTCATCAACATCAAGGTCTTCCTTATTATCAAGCTCTAGCACTAGAGGATAACCCCGGCCTCTGCACCATCATGATGCACACAACGAGATGTAGTTTGCTTAATGCCAACCAATAGCATTTGTTTTTTTTACTTATACGCTAGGACAACATGCATGTACCCGGTTCTAGAGTGCTCCAAAGGCAATGGCTTGTACGTTAATACCAATCAATCGGCAATTGCATCACTTTTTCACTTGTAGGCTAGCACCAGGCACACGTACACAGATCTAGAGTGCTCTATAGGTGGTGATTGTTTGTACATTAATGCCAATCACAATATATGCGAATTGCATTGCTTTTTCACCTATGTGCTAGCACTATGTACACGTACACAGATCTAGAATACTCTATAGGCAGTGGTTTGTGCTACTTTAATGCTGATCAAATACTTGCCAAATGGATTACGTAATCACTTGTGTTGGTGTCCATCTAACGGCGCACATCCGCACCAAATAGACATATGAGACTATGAATTACCATTGGCTGAGCTGAGCCCATGCCACAACCAACTACATTGATAGACAAAGACTCATAATTAACCCAAAGAAAGCGGCCCTAGCAAGCCATGTCACCCACAAAGAGATTCATTGCTACTATCATGGTGTTGGTGCTGGTGGTATCACTTTGAGCCACCGTTGATGGTGGCCCCATGTTCCCCGGCGTAGTGGGCCCTTGTGACTAGTGCAGAACCGGCCTTTAGTGCCGGTTCGTGACGGCCTTTAGTGCCGGTTCGCCAACCAACACTAAAGAGTGGGGACTAAAGGTCCCCCCCTTTAGTACCGGTTCGTCACGAACCGACGCTAAAGGGCAAACACGTGGCACGAGCCAGGTCCGGGTGCGTGTAGGGCTTTAGTATCGGTTGGTAACACCAACCGGTATTAAATGTTAGGATGTTTTTTTAGCTTTTTCTTTAGTTTTGTGTTTTCAATTTAATTTAGTGATTGTTTTACATTATAATGAGTTGTTAAATCATTAGGTGAAAGTACCGCGGATTAGTTTCGACTGAAGGATCTAGCTATATAAGTGATCAAGTGTATGTCATATCGATATTATACTTGATCACCTAATTAATTAGGTGATCAAGTATAATATATATGGATATGACATATATATACTTGATCACTTAGGTATAGGATCCATCCAACTGAAACTAATATGTGGTTTCTTTTATTTAAATGATGTAATAACTCATCATCACCATTATATTAATATAAAAACTCTTGCATCATATCATCAACATGAGTATATGTATACTCTAGCTAGCTAGCTAAAAATCATCGTAGTCTCATTATCACTATTTAATCATCATAGTCATTACCGCTATCTAATCACCATACCAACAGTAGCTTAAAGAAGAAACATTCACTTGTACCAGAAGCAAAAATATCATCAAGTTCAACATTATTGTCATGATACACGACAAAAGCAAATCACTATTTGAGATTAAGTTTAGAACGAAGAACACGGACATGAAAGGACAAGTACTAAGAGCAGCATGAACTAGCTAAATCACTCCTGCTAGCTACTCTCTCTCTGGTAAAATAGCATAGAACATGTATAGCTCTCCTGATTCATCATACTGGAGCATGCAGATGAACCTGTCTCCTAATCGTGGGCTGCGCTTCTCATTGCTGCCCCCTAATACTTCTCTGCGATCGTTAACAATTTTTCTCCAATCTTTCACTATTAAGCATTCATCGCTTATAGAAATCCTGAATGCATTCATGTGCAATGCAGGATATCTTGGCCGTAAGCTAACAATTGACATGCGACCTTTAGTCTCGATCCCCTGAGGCACAACTGTCATCGGGAGTGCCTGTTGAAGAACATCGTATAGTACTTAATTAATATACTTAGCAATGAAAGTTTAGCAAAAAATTATGTATGCAAAAGATGCACTGAGGACAAATAGTAAAAATCTTACCATCATTCCTAAATAGATGTGACCGTAGTTCAATACCATCACTATTGGTCGCACGTTTTGAGTACTAACATTTCTAAGTGCATGAAGAAAATTTATCTTGACAGTATGAAGATCCTCAAGCCATGAAACATAATGACTTATCTCCTCGCAGTTTACTTTAGCTCCGGGACAGTAGTAGGTCATGTCCACCAAGCGCCGGACATGTTTGCTTGAATGGAAATAAGTTGTCAATAGAAATTAGTTTTCAATTATTTTTGAATAAGTAATATCAAATACAAAAATATAGTTGAAAAGAACTCACATAATGGTAGAACTGGAGGCGTCTGCACATCGATCCATATGTCTCTATTACCTTCAATATCATCTTTCGGATGAATATCAAAGGTAATAACCATACCAGGCTCAAATGCATAAGCCTTGCATAGTGCTTGCCAAGTTTTACATTCAAAATATGTGTACGTGTGTGCATTGTATACTTTTACATTGAAAGTATAACCATGCTCAGTTTTCAGGTAAACTCTCTTTACCTCCATAGTTTCCATATCCTTGAAACCTATCTTATCCAAGACAAAAACTCTTGCATGGCAGGCGATGCGCTAGTAGAATAGTGAAAATTAAAAATTATAAGTCAGGCAAATAAAGCATATATATAAGTCATGCTTAATTACGAAAACAGACTTGTCGTTGTGACTTACTGTATCGAATTCGAAGGTCTCATCCAGCTTGATGTTGAATCGCCTATCAACAACAAGGAAATTTCTGTCGCACTGGCCGCTCTGGTCTTCACAATATTCGCACATAATGAAAAAATTCCCGTCGTCAGACGACATTTCCTATGTTCATATTAGGCGAAACATTAAGCATTTACTAAAAATAAACTAGTTCTATTATAATTCAACTAGTTCAACTAAACATTTACTAAAAATAAACTAGTTATATTAATTCAATTAGTTTAACTAAGCATTTACTAAAAATAAACTAGTTATATTATAATTCAACTAGTTCAACTAAACATTTACTAAAAATAAACTAGTTATATTAATTCAATTAGTTCAACTAAGCATTTACTAAAAATAAACTAGTTATATTAATTCAACTAGTTCAACTAAACATTTACTAAAAATAAACTACTTATATTAATTCAATTAGTTCAACTAAGAATTTAC
>NC_057804.1:664188040-664193683 GCF_018294505.1 Triticum aestivum
TCTTCTTCTTCTGCTTCTTCTTCTTCTTCTCCTTCTTCCTCTTATTCCTCTTCTTCTTCTTCTTCTTCTTCTTCTTCTTCTTCTTCTTGTCTTCTTCCTCTTCTTCTTCTTCTTCTTCTCCTTCTTCCTCTTATTCCTCTTCTTCTTCTTCCTCTTCTTCTTCTTCTTCTTTTTCTTCTTCTTCTTCTTCTTCTTCTTCTTCCTTTTTATATAGTTTGAGAAGTAACAGAGAAAAAATACATTGATCAGTACCGCCTTTCAGCCAAAACGCGCTACTGCTACAGAGAAGTACATAAAAAATACATTGATCATCAATGATCTTTTTGTATAGAATCTAAATTGTCAATAGGAATCTACCACCGATTTAAGAACCGGCGAAAACTCCTATTGCACTCTCAGATCCTACACATAGAGTTCAATGAAGACCAAATGGTTGTGATAGTTTGAGAAGTAACATATTTAAGGTGGTCAAATTCTTGCTAAGGGAGCGAGGTGGGACTAAAAATAGCCCCTGCCACAACCTCTTTAGTACCGGTTCGTGCCACGAACCGGTACTAAAAATACTGGTGCCCGGCCAACATCTTTAGTACCGGTTCGTGGCATGAACCGGTATTAAAGATTCGCAATGAACCGGTATTAAAGGTCTCCTCCCGCCTAGTCATTTGAACCGGCACTAATGGACGCATTACTGTCGGCTCATATGCAAACCGGTACTAATGTTACTCATATTTGACCCTTTTTCTACTAGTGTGTCTAGATGGCTATTTATATGTATGTTTTAAGGGTCCATTTTTTTGCGAGTGCGAGCCGGAGAGCAATTTTCGACTTGTGGATCACCAAAACATGGTGGCGAGGTCCAAGAAGAGCAGCCATATCCAGCCCCGACATACCATTGCGGATGTGGTGCCATTTGGCCTTTGAGCTATGTCAGAAATGATCAAGATTCTGTCAGCGCATAGAAGAAGGGGGACAACAAGCTAGAGCGCTGATTCCAGCGCAATGATCTGTGTCGGCAAGTTTGCGAGTAGCTAGCTCGTGCGTGTACTAGCATATATAGCAATAATGGCCATACACCATACATCTGTTAGCTTTTTAATCTTGATCATGTATCTGCATGTTTATTTCGTTCATGCATGTAGTTCAGATTGTCTAGGGCATTGTAGGCAGGTGAACCTTTCTGGAGTGTACACGAGGCGAGATGCCCGAGCTGGTCGTGCGACGCGGCCGGAGTGCAAGGCGTGAAGCCATGCAACAACAACAGTACACGAGGTGGAGGACAACCTGTGTGAACCAGTCCTGGAGCCGGTTCTTAAACTAAGTAGCCAAGTAGATCAGGACTAGTAGTTGATGCATGCACGTTCTGTTGGCCGGGTTATGAGGCCGTTGTGAGGACGTTGCGCAAGGGCCAAGCATTGGCGTGCATGCAGTTAGTGGGTGCATGGGTTAGTGGCGTTAGTTGTCGGTTAAGGTGGCTGGTAGTGCGTGCGTGAGTCCAGCACCTGATGTATATATACATGTTGCATACTGAGTAATGAAGTGAGGCCGAGAGGGCTGAGCAGAGAAACCATGTAGCCATTGTGGTTCACCAAGGGAGTGTCTCTGGCAAAGCCGTTCCAAAAAAAAAAGAGAGTCAGCTCCAACATTTGGTATCAGCGCTAGGTGATGACGAAGACGATGCCGCGTGACTCTTCAGCGAGTGGAGCGTTGGTGCCGAGCGACTCGGCGGCGATGGCGGCTGCCGCGACGGCGACGACGGCGGCGGCGGGGAAGCTCCCGTTCCCGCTGCTCACGAGGACGAACTACGCGGCGTGGGCGATGAGGATGAAGTACCTCTTGCGCGCCAATGGCGCGTGGGGTGCCGTTGATCGCGAGGCCTCATCGGAGGTCGACAAGGGCAAGGAGGAGATGGCCATGACGATCATCTCCCAGTCCATCGATGACTCGACGCTGCTGCGGGTTGCGGAGAAGGAGACCGCAGCCGATGTGTGGGCGGCGCTACGCTCCATGCATGTGGGCGTCGAGCGCGTCCGAGAGGCGAGGGTTCAATCCTTGCGATCGGAGTTTGATGGCCTCAAGATGGGTGATGTGGAGTCCGTGGATGATTTCGCGGCGAGGTTCACGACTCTCGTGGGGCGCATCCGTGAGCTTGGTGATGCGATGGAGGAGAAGTACGTCGTGAAGAAGCTGCTCCGAGCCGTCTCCAACAAGTTCATCCACGTTGCGTCATCGATTGCGTTGTTCGGCGACACCAACAAGATGGCCATGGAGGAGGCCATTGGTTCACTGAAGGCGCACGAGGAGCTCGTCAAGGGGCGGGAGACGGCACGTGAAGAAGAGCAGCTCCTCATGGCGAGAGGGCATGACTCATCGCGAGGATGCAGCCGTGGTGGCCGTGGCCGTGGCCGTGGACATGGCCGCAGTGGAGGGCGCAGAGACAAGAGCGAGGTACAATGCTATAACTGTGATGAGTTTGGGCGTTTTGCTTGGGAGTGTCCGGAGAAGAAGAAGGACAACGAGGACAAGGCACTGCTCGGCGTCGAGGATGAGCCGGCTCTTCTCTGAAGCTGTTTCACAAGTGAAGGATCAAGATTAAGGAGGAGATTGTTAGCTTTTTAATCTTGATCATGTATCTGCATGTTTATTTCGTTCATGCATGTAGTTCAGATTGTCTAGGGCATTGTAGGCAGGTGAACCTTTCCGGAGTGTACACGAGGCGAGATGCCCGAGCTGGTCGTGCGACGCGGCCGGAGTGCAAGGCGTGAAGCCATGCAACAACGACAGTACACGAGGTGGAGGACAACCTGTGTGAACCAGTCCTGGAGCCGGTTCTTAAACTAAGTAGCCAAGTAGATCAGGACTAGTAGTTGATGCATGCACGTTCTGTTGGCCGGGTTATGAGGCCGTTGTGAGGACGTTGCGCAAGGGCCAAGCATTGGCGTGCATGCAGTTAGTGGGTGCATGGGTTAGTGGCGTTAGTTGTCGGTTAAGGTGGCTGGGCTGTGTGTGTGCGTTTCCTATTTAACTTGTAATCATGTTTGCTTTCGGTCAAGAGAAATAGAGGCAAAGAGAAAAGGTTGGGCTGTGAGAGTCCGACGCCAAACACCTGTGTCTCCATTTTCTTGAGTTGGTTGTGTGAGGCAGCCGTGAGGGAGAAGAGGGGCTGAGAGAGTCAGCTCCAACAACATCTATACACATGAAAGTATGCCATCTGATCTTAATTTGTTGTTGTTCCAAGTAATCAGAAGGGTGGTACTGATGCTACTCATGTTGTTGTAAGGCTTACTCCTTTTTCCAAAAGGGGCGCTTTATTACTTAAAAGGTTTAAGCATTACACCTGGCCTCTGCATAACTAAGATGCACACAGCCAACCAAGTCCTCACGCCAAGCCAAAATAAAATAAAAGGGCGATATACAAGGAAAAATGTATTTCGTATAACACCTAAACTGAAGGTGGCCCAATCCTAAGATCATGCTGCCACCCATGTAAGGCTTACTCCTATTCTAATGAATAAGATTTACTCCTTGGGCTACATAACTCATGCATTCTTCTACAAACAATTATGAAAACTGATTTGCGAATGATAGCAATCACAAAGTTTGGCATGCCGTCTTTGGGTTACAATACCCTTTTAGCAACATAAGTCTAGTACCATCAAAATCAGTCGCTATACATTTGCTATTATCTATCGGTTTGTCTTTGCTTCTGGACTGTCTTCAGAGTGCTGGGAAGAGAACATCTAGAGCAGCATACATACACTGGTCACTTGGTAGTTTATCATTTCCACTTCATCTGAAATGAAGACATACTAGTTAGTTTCTATTATCGCAGGAAAATATGGAATACTGCTGCCATATCTAACCATGAACATACCTGCATCTTCTCAATAAGCTGACAGATTCACGGGGGATGGGGCCAAGTTCATGCATCTCCGTTTCCAGCCACATTGGGGCATGCCGGTGATAGGTTGGAGCTTTGCGACACCGAAGAAACCCGCCATTTCCGATGCCAACGACAGAGGAAAAGGTGGTGGAGAGGGTGGGCGGGGGTGGTCTGATTCCAGCGGCATGGCTTGTTGTCGAGAGGGGCGAGCTGACTGCTTAAATTTTCTGAGAGTTCCCTTCTTGAAGCAAAGAAAGAAAAAGCTAGGGGTGGCTTTTGGGGATGAGAGGTTATAATTTTAAAGAACTAAAAGTTTGAGGGATTTGCTAGATAGAGGTTAATCACTTTAGCTAGATTTCAGTCAGCTGACTTTTATTTTTGTGTCAGTCGATTTGTTGAACGTTGGATTGTGCTTTAAGATCTGTGCAGTTTTTCTTTTTTTGTCATGTTTCGGTGGTGTACTGGGCTGGGCTGGCTGGATTTGACCGACTCCTATTTTGGGTCAGTCAATTTCGTTCTTGGGCTGGATTTTCGCTGGTGTACTGGGCTGAGCTGTTTGGCCCCTGCTTTTTCCCATGGGTGTGTTTTTGTTTTTTGCACCTGTACGCTTTTATTTTTCTATTTTTCAGTTGAGTTTTCTTTCTTCCTTACGTGTATATCCGGATGTTGAGTGTGTGTAAATATATACATGTACAAATTACATTAGAGTATGGAAACTTCAGTCTTATATATTTTTTCTACATATTATAAAAAGTGCATTTTTTTTGCTAATTGTGTGGAAAATTTTGTTTTTTTTCATTTTGTTTATTCAAATTAAATACGTTTTTCTATTATTATGTGTATGAATGCATGAAAGTACTACACAATATTTGTGTAAATTATACTAGACTTCTAAAGTTGCATTATTATATGTATATTTGCTGCATATTATAAAAATTGCAATTTCACTTCAAAGTAGTGTGCAAGCTTTTTTAATTTTATTTATTCTTATTATTAAGAGTAATACCAATGTCACTAATTTACTCTCTCTTAGAAAACTATATTTGTTTTATCATGTTTAGTTTTTAATTCATTTCCTGTTTTTAAGGACGATACCAATGCCAATGATTCGTTCCTTGTTTAAAAAATTTGTTTTTTTATGTAAATTCACCATTATATGTTTATTTTTACATAACTAAAAAATTGCAATTTATGTGTAAATTGTGTGATAATTGTTTCATCATTATTTTTACTTTCTTTCTTCATAATAGGTGATACCAATGCCACTATACTTGATTTCTTTTTAGAATTTTTATTTTTCTGGGTGTAAGTAAGTATACACTCAAATATGATACACCATGTGTGTACATTATAGTAGAGAGCAAAAATTGCATTGTACATGCTTATTTTTTGCATAATACAAAATGCAATTTCAGAGCATACTTGTGTGCAATTTATTGTTCAATTTTTTTTCTTCTTAAAGGGTTACATTTTCCCCTAGAAAACTTCATTATTTTGTTTTAGTTTTAGTTTTTATATTTTCTTTCTTCTTAAAGGGTTTCATTCTTACATAGAAAACTTCATTATTTTCTTTCAGTTTTAGTTTTTCTATTTTTATTTTCTTAAAGGGTTTCATTATTCCATATAAAACTTCATTATTTTGTTTTAGTTGTATTTTTTTGTTTTTATTCTTAAAGGATTTCATTTTTCCCTAGAAAACTTCATTATTTTATTTTTGTTTTCATTTTCATTTTCTTTCTTCTTAAAGGGTTTCAATCTTCCCT
>NC_057804.1:664194105-664197330 GCF_018294505.1 Triticum aestivum
AGTTTTATTTCATTTTCGTTCTTTAACGGTAATTCCAATATCGTTCCTGTATTATATGGTTATCCTTTCATATTATAAAAGCCTAATTTCTGTGTAGAATGTCTGCAATCGTTTTTTGTGAAACCCATCTGTGTAAATTCCGTATAAGTTTTGTCAATACTTGATTTATTTTTTAACTTTTTCTTTCTTTTTAATGATGAGACCGATTCCACTATATTATTCCTTCTGAGCAAACTTCTTTTTTGCAAAACTTTCACCATTATATAGTTATTCTTGCATATTATTAAAAAAAGCAATTTGTGTATAAATAGTATGTAAATGTTGCAATTATTTGATATATATTTCATTTTTCTGTATAGAACTTCGTTATTTTTATTTTGTCTCAGGTTTTATTTCATAGTGTTTCTTCCTTTATGAGATAGTGATGCCACTAATTGATTCCTTACTAGAAAACTTTTTTTGCAAAAAATCCACTACTATATGCTTATTCTTGCATATTATAAAAAGCACAACTTGTGTATAAATTGTGTGCAATTTTTTGTATTTTTTGTTTCTCATTTAAGGGCAATACCAATGAGACTAATTCATTTCATCGTACAATTTTGTTTTGCAAAAGTTGCGCCTTTATATATTTATTATTGCATATTAAAAAAACATAATTTTTTTGTATTTTTTGTGAAAATTGATCACTATTTGTTTTAGCTTTTTTTTCCTTTGTTCTTAAAGGGTAATAGCAATGCACTAGTTCGTTCCTTCTTAGAAAACATAAATTTTAATTTTTGTGTGTTTAAATATAAATGCAAGTACCAAATAATATGTGTGTAAATTATAGTAGAATGTGAAAATTGCAATATTATATGCTTATTGTTTGCGCATTTCAAAAAGTGCAATTTTAGTGCAATGTTGTGTGCAAGTTTTGAAAGGTTTTTATTTTTAATTTTCTTTCTTCTTAAAGGTTTTCAGTTTTTATTATAAAACTTCATTATTTTAATTTTTTATTTATTTATTTTTCTTCTGGCAGGGTAATATCAACGCCACAAATTCATTCTCCCATAGAAAAGTTTTACTTTTTATTTTTTTTTAGTTTTCATCTTCTTTTATTTTGTAAGTGTAATACCCCTGTCACTAATCCATTACTTAAAAAACCTTTTTTTGCAGAAATCTAACTATTATATGGTTATTTTTGCATAATAATAATATACTTTTTATATATGCATATGTATGTGTGTGTATATATGTATGGCATGCATGTATAAAAATAAATATACATATGTGAGATTGAACCTATAGCCACTAGCCGTTGTATTTTTTCTGAGGGGGAAAGCTATGCAAACACTATACTATAGCAGTATATATTCAACGTACAGAAAAGGCTGTGGCTTGGCTGAACCGGGGCAGCCCATCCACCTGTGCAGACGCTGCATGGGCTTGTGTGGCTGCATGCCCCGATGCGTTGGGTTGCTCATATCGACTGACTAATTTTGTGGTCAGTCGACTGACCGAAGATCAAAAAAACAGTCGACTTATACCTTGTCATTCCCGAGGTTAATTCCCTAAACCAGAAAATCTCTCCTTAAATATAAATTTTGGGGATCTGCTGGAGATGCTCTAACATACCCCTGAAAACTTAAAAGTTTTACGTCACTCAGTAACAAGATAATTATCCAAAAATTCACAGCCCTCGTCCAATTAATGGCAGTATAGTTGGATCCATTTAGCGATTATTCACATCATCCACATCCAACTCAAAGAGATCAGAGCTAGTGTCGCTGCTCCAACCATCGCCATCTTCCACCTGATGGCCATCACTTAATTTCGCATCAACAAAAATCTTCTCATGGTCATCTTCCGCCTTTTCCACCTGATGATCATCACTTGATTTTGCGCCAGCAATCTTCTCATGGACGACATGGTGCTTCTCTTCCAAAGCATGCCCGCCACATGTCACCACCCACCTCTCCTCGTCGCCATTGGCCCCCCTCACTACCCGAACGCCTTGCAGCCTCCTATCCCCCACCACCACACCCAAATCATGATCGCAAGCAGTAGCACAAGACGACGAGGAGACTTGGTCCGGCTCGTCGTGGACCCCCAGCGGATTCTTACGAAAGCTCGGCGCCGACGGCACAAGGGAGCCGAAGAAGGCGGCGAGCTTGTTGTTGGTCTTGGCTCCCAGCTCCTGGGTGCTGCGGTAGCTCTCCTCGTGGTGATGCATAGGCCATCTGACAGTGACCGGGCCGGCAGCAAGGTCGGCGAGGCCGTCGAAGTAGCGCGTCGCTCCGAATACGTTGAGTTCGCCGGAGCTGCCATATGCATACTGAGCGCGGCGCTGCATGGCGAACGTTTGAGATGGCCGGAGAAGTACTACTTCATGTGGTGTTACACGTTGATTGTAATGAAGTTGTGGAGGAGGTGAGGAGATTTTATGTTGGTGGGCTGGACTTGATGGCAATGAATTAATGGGTGCAGCAGGATAGATAGTGCATCCAATCCAATGTCATGTGCCAAGAAAGGTGTGGGTTTCAATGAATGTAAGTGGAGTAGAATCTCATCATTTGTTGTCTGGCGTATGGATGTAGGAGTGTCCTTTGGTTGTCCATGCCTACTCCACTCCACCCGCATGTGGATCTTGCTTGCTCATTAAAGACGGGAACTAAGTCTCGATGAGCAGAAGAATGTTGTAATTAATAGCTAGCAAATGTTGTTCATCGGGCCGTCACGGTTCTATGCACGTTTTGCACGCACGTACGTGTAAAGCGTAACTCTGAAGAAATCAGACATATTTTTCACTCTTGTAGCAGTGACCGAAACAGGCACAAACTATTGACAGATCAGCGCCCAACTTACCACAAGGTGGGGCGACTAGCAGGAGATGCCCACGTATATCATCTCCTGTGATGCCAAATGCAGTCGACAGTCGTCGACAGAGACAGATATGATACTGTTTGGTTCCTTCTGTTTCGGCTCTAGGAACATTCATAAAGCTAGCTTTTTTTTGATAAAGGGCTTTTCATTGAATTGAACTATCGAGTTGATACAACCGCATCAAAGATAACCCGGCCTCTGCATATCTAGATGCACACAGCCAAAGTATCAGATCCCAAAAAACAAAAACAAAAAGGCGGAACGCCAGCAGTAGCGAAAAAAGATAAAAGAGGCCTAAGGTGATGCCGGGCCTATCCGAAGGTCACACCGCCATCCATGGGGGTAGAAAATGTCCCTGGC
>NC_057804.1:664198049-664207686 GCF_018294505.1 Triticum aestivum
AGGATAGACCACATACGGAGCCATCGCGAGCATATATGAGTTACCTGCATAGGAGATGAAACACTGTTATGATTAAAAACAATATCATTCCTGGTTAGCCACAACGCCCAACATAAGGCAGCCGCCCCCGCAAGAATGTGCTTAGAAAATTGTTTATCTATTCCCCTCAGCCAATTCCCGAACATATTCCGTACGCTGCGTGGAGGGTATAGATTCGAAGCAATTTGGACCATTGCCCAAACCGATCTAGCGAATTTGCAATCAAAAAATAGGTGTTTAATGGATTCATTATGATTGCAAAAAACACATTTTTTGCTGCCTTGCCAGCTTCGTCGAGCTAAATTATCCCTAGTTAAGATAACACCTTTGTTGAGAAACCAAAGGAAAATCTTCACTCTTAGAGGAATCTTAAGCTTCCACAATTTTCTATTATCAGATGGAACCTCGTTATGAACCAGTGCATCGTACATGGATTTAACCGAAAATCTTCCGTTCAGATGCAGGTTCCATTTAAAGATGTCCGATTCAACCGACAGTTGGACAGCTTCCAAACGAGTCAGCAGATCGTTCCATGCATTCAAACGAGGTCCAGAAATCGTTCTGCGAAAAGAAATATACGGGTTTACTTGTCCCAATACCTGCTTAATTGTGACAAACTTATGTCTAACTATTCGATATAAGCTTGGGTATTGCACATTTAGAGGAGTAGTCCCTAGCCAGGTGTCTTCCCAGAATCGAATCTGGGAGCCATCCCTGACCGAGAAGGTGCCAAATTGGAAGAAGAATTCCTTAGCTTTCATAACCCCACTCCAAAAATGAGAGTCACCTGGTTTCCAGTAAACCTGGGAAATTGCTTTGGACCCAACGTATTTATTATGAATGATCTCCTGCCAAACACCATCCTCAGTGAGTAATCTGTATACCCATTTGCTGAGCAATGAAATGTTTTTGATCTCAAGATCCTGGATTCCGAGTCCCCCTTGACTTTTGGGCCGACATATAATATTCCACCTAGCCAAGCGATATTTCTTTTTTTTCATTTTCACTCTGCCAAAAAAACCTTGATCTAAAATAATCAAGGCGTTGGAGAACACCTTTTGGCAGATGAAAAAAAGATAGCATATAAAGAACCATGTTGGTAAGTACCGAGTTGATAAGAACTAGTCGGCCCCCATAGGACAGGAGTTTGGCCTTCCAGCTCGCCAACCGTTTCTCCAGTCTTTCTTCAACATGTTTCCATTCAGCGATTGTCAAACGCCGATAATGAATAGGAATACCTAGATATCTAATCGGAAATTGGCCTAAATGGCATCCAAATATCTCCGCATAATCTTGTGAATTTTCTGCGGCTTCGCCAAAATAGAATAGTTCACTCTTATGAAAGTTTATCTTCAGGCCCGAGAGCTCCTCAAAAGCACATAATACCAATTTGAGGTTTCTGGCCTTTTCAAGGTCGTGATCCAAAAACAGAATTGTGTCGTCCGCGTACTGCAAAATTGAGAGGCCTCCTTCTACTAGATGAGGAATGACCCCGGTGATTTGTCCAGCTAGTTTGGCCCTCTCGATGAGAGTAACTAGCATATCAGCCACGATGTTGAAAAGGATAAGAGATGCGGGGTCGCCTTGACGAAGCCCCTTCCTAGTCTGGAAATAATTGCCTACGTCATCGTTGACCTTGATAGCCACACTACCCCCAGACACAAAACTCTCAACCCATCGGCACCAAGTGTCAGAAAACCCTTTCATGCGAAGAGTTTGGAGCAAAAAAGGCCACTTCACCTTATCATAAGCTTTCTCGAAGTCAATCTTAAAGATGACACCGTTCAACTTTTTACGGTAAAGCTCATGAACTGTTTCATGGAGAACAGCAACACCGTCTAAAATGTTCCGTCCTTGCATGAAAGCCGTCTGAGAAGGTTTCACTACATGGTCAGTGACCCCATTCAGATGGTTGGTCGCGACCTTGGTGAAAATCTTAAAGCTCACGTTTAATAAGCAAATCGGTCTATACTGTTGAATCCGATTGGCATCCTTTGTCTTTGGTAAAAGAATAATTTCACCAAAATTTATTCTGGAGATGTCTAGTCTATGAGCATGCAGTTCATTAAACAATTGAACTAGATCAGACTTTAACATATCCCAAAAAAATTGATAAAACTCCGCCGGAAAACCATCCGGTCCCGGAGATTTGTTATGATCCATTTGGAAAACCGCAGTCTGAATTTCCTCCTCAGTGAATGCAGAGGTTAGGAATTCATTTTCCGAAGTCGAAACTTGCTGAATGCCATGACAAAGATACTCATCCAACTCCAGCGTAGTTTCCGAGGACGGACCAAACAAGTCTTTATAGTATTTTGTAATAAAGTCCTTTAGCGGACCGTCCCCCTCAATGCGGCCCTCATCCTGATCCAGGTTGAAAATTCGTTTCTTTCTATGTCTACCATTGGCTAACATTTGGAAGTACTTCGTGTTATCATCCCCAAGTACCAACGAGTCAGTCTTGCACCGTTGGTACCATTTGATCTCCTCTTCGCGTAAGAGGCGGGCTAGCTGCTCATTGAGATGACTTTTTTGTTCAATCTCGTCCGCAGATAAAAGCCTCACCTCCGCGGTTTTATCTAAGGAGTCTATCAAGACGGATAGTCGCAGCTTCTCTTTCTTATAAATCCCGACAGTATGTTTAGCCCAGCCACGGAGGAATTGGCGCAATGCCCTAATGCGATTGTTCCAACGCTGAATCAGTGTATCGCCCCGTGTTGGGCGTAACCACACCTTTTTAACCAAATTCGGGAAGCCCTCTCTAGTGAGCCACCCCAGTTCAAATTTAAACTAATGGCGGCTTGACGTGGTAGCAGGTTGGCCAAAATCAATGAGCAAAGGAGCATGGTCCGATAAGGCCTCAATCCTCTCCAAAGCTCTTACTGATGCTAATGGATATTTAAATTCCCAGTCTGTAGTGACTAGGACCCGATCGAGTTTTTCGAAAGTTGGGGTAGATCTATTGTTGGCCCAGGTAAATTGACGCCCCGAGAGGGAGAGTTCCTGCAGATCAAGACTGTCAATGACCGCATTAAAAAGAAAGGGCCATCGAGTGTCAAACCTATCATTGTTTTTATCCTGCCTATACCGTAGAATATTGAAGTCCCCCCCAAGTAACATAGGGTGAGGATTTTCTCTGCAGGTGTTGACAAGTTCTTTTAGGAAGGCCGCTTTAAATTCATCTTGAGCGGCTCCATATACGGCAACCAGACTCCAAATGAAATTATCAGACTTATTTCTCAGGTGGAATTTAATATGGTACTCCCCCTTTGAAGTTGACAGAAGTTCAAAGAAAGTAGAGTGTATTCCTAAAAGGATACCTCCGGACCTCCCTGAAGGCGGCAGGATATGCCATTCGTAATCTTTGCCACATGAAAAATGGTCCAAATCACGCGATGGAAAGTCGCGCTTACTGCACTCAGAGATTGCCACGAAGTCGAGGGCATGATCTCTAACGCAATCGGAAATATGTTTGTACTTAGCCAAGTCCCCAAGACCTCTGCTATTCCAAAACATTCCTTTCATGGGGAAACTTTGTTACGTTTGGATACTTTGGTCTTCTTCTTAGGGCGACCCTTTTTACTGCCAGAGTTAGACTTGTTCTTACGAACCGATGCAACGAGCTCATAAAGCATCGTATCACGCATGGTGTCTTCAAAGTCTACCTCTGTAGAATCATTAACCAGATGAGAGAGGAGTCTGCCTCCAGGGTTGGCATCAGACTCCTCATCCTCCTCATCTGAAACTAATGGGTCCGCCATGAGAAGCGTTTTAGGAGCAACCGTAAACCGGTCGACCTCCATTTGCTTAAGAGCTTTAACTGAGAAATCAACTACAGCATCATTTTTACCCAAAGATATACCAAGACTAGCAATATTTGAAGACATTTTGGCTTTATCAAAAGATAGAAATGATTTGCATGAAGACGTACCATCAAAGTCGAGATTCCGCGATGCTGTTCTACGCATGGCCCTCTCCATGGAATCCTCATCGGTGGCAGAGGCCCCATCAGCCCCCGCGACGTGGCGGCCGCTACGTCTAGGCGTTGAAGACAGCTTCGAAGCAGCCCGCATCCCAGAGGACCGGAAGGGAGGAGTAGACGGCTCCGGCAACACAACAATAATCGAAGAACAGAGCCGATCGCCCTCCAAAACAGGGGCAGCAAGAGCAGCCTCCTCGTCCCCCGGTGGCGACGCTTGAGACAGCGCCGGCCCCGGCGATGCAGAGGGGGGCCATGAAGGCTGCAGCTCACTCTCTAGGGCAGTGATCGGAGGAGCAGCCTGCTCAACCTACGACGGCGGTACTGAAGACATCGCCCGAAGCGTCGCCAACACCGACTCATGACCTGCACGCACCGCCGGAGAAAAGATGACACCCCGACGACCTGAAGAGCGGGAAGAAGCTGATGTCGGTGTCGTGAGGTGCTCGATAGCATCGTCCGCCGGTGATCCCAGCGCCAAGGGCGTCGCTGGCCCAACCTCCCGTGTCCGAATAGCTGCCATGGGCATAGCCTCCGGTTGAGAGGGTGGCGGCGGCACGAAGCCAGCAGGCGGGGAAGGGATGCGGGACGGCTCAAGCTCCGAAGCCGCCGGAGGCTCCCCCAACGAACGTCGCGATGTCAAGCATGGAGGAGTGCTGGCATAAGCGGGCACGGAAGCGGTGGTTTGCATCGGAACCACACCTCCCGAGGAAGAGGATGTCGCCGCATTGGCGGACGCCGAAGACGCTTTCGGCCTCTTGCTCTTATCAGCAGCCCCAGAATTGTCCTCTCGATCGAACTCCTTGTCCCCATCCATATCATCTCCATGTTCCCACACACGAGGCACAAAGTCAGCATCCACACAGAAATTCTCATCTTCCAGGGTGTACCGGAATTCATAGCCCTTCTTCTGAACAACCACATCCGACGTGAGGGAGTTAACAGGGCTCATCTTAAAAGCATCAAGATTTAGCACTCCAACCTGAATCCTCACGATACCTCGACGGCGCAAGCATAGAAGGTCGACGTCAAGGGTGGCGCCAATGACAGAGCCAACTGCCCAGAGACCCAAGAAATGCCGGAGTGCATGAGGAACTCCATGTACATGCACCCAAACTGGAAGAAGCTCAAAACGATTCGGTATTTCCTCGGAATGACAAGCCTT
This sequence comes from Triticum aestivum, assembly GCF_018294505.1. NCBI lineage: Eukaryota > Viridiplantae > Streptophyta > Magnoliopsida > Poales > Poaceae > Triticum > Triticum aestivum. Next base: position 664,203,233 of record NC_057804.1, read on the forward strand.
GAACTCCAGAGTGACATTGCGCGATTTGATGAAGACCGTGAAACCAGAAACTCTCAGAAGCACCTCATCACTAGGAAAAGACATGATAAAGGCATTCTGGCCATGCGGAATAGCCTCCCACGTCCATTGTTGCTGATATTGAGCGATCTTAGCAACCTCGGCCTCCACTATGCTTGAAGAGATAGAGCCTCCCGATATCGTAACGATGGCCGTTGGTGAGGATTGAGGTGCGAGGTCTGCCCTGCAAACGTTGTCAGGCATCTGAAAGAAGGCCATGCTCTCAGTCCCGTAGCCACAAAGCATCGCCGCCGGCTTCGGCATCTTGAGAGCTGGGCACCGCCTAGTAGTCATCGGGTGGTTCGCTTTGTTGCAGATGAAGCAATACTGCTGAGTTACACAATCTGCAGCCACATGTCCAGCCGACTGACACTTAGTACACCATAACTTGGTCAGTACCATGTTCGCCCCGGGAGTAGGTGCAACCTGAGCCCCGTCCTGTTGCTGTTGAGACGGTGCCATAGAAGGAGCAGCATTCACAATAGTCCCCGGGACCAAGGCCGTAGAGCCTTGCACAACATGATAAGGAAGAGTGGGAGGAGCAGCGATAATCGGGGCGTTTCCGGCACGGTTCTTAGGCCGGTTACCTTTTCCACCCTTCGGTTTCCTAGGACGGATAGTTCCTGTCTGGACTCCGGTCGCCGAATTTGCCAGGCCGGCGTTAAAAGCCATAGGCTGGACAGCATTGGGGCCTTGGCTCTGTTGCAATGGAGGTCCGCCTGGTTGATATTGGTACACCGGTGCCATCTGCTGCATATACCCCGGCGACGCATGATACATCGGCTGCTGCTGAAAAAACTGCTGCGGCATCTGGTACATGTGCTGTAGCTGCTGCCCCGGCGCTGTAGGCTGTTTGGGAATCGGCATGGGACCTGTAGAAGAGGAAGAAGGCATGACGGGAGGGAACACCCCCGGCGCGAAGCCAGGGGCGCCGCCCGACGAGGAACCGTCAGCGGGGTTGGGCGCGGCGGCTGCAGGTCGAGGCAACACGGAGCCTGGCGGTGCGGACGCATCACGGGCCATCCCCGAGCAGACGGCGGCCAGGAAAGAACGAGGTAGACTAGGGTTGGATCGAAGCTTGTCCCTGTTCCACATATGAGACAGCCAACGGTTGAGATTAACCATGCGTAACGAACGGTTAGGATGCGACGTACCTGAGGTTGGGAGAGGGCCCAGGCCCATCAATCGCGCCGACTCTGCCGGCGAAACACCAGACGACGGCGAGGTCGACGTCGCGGGCTGCATGGACGCCGTCGCCCTCGCCAGACTAGCCAAAGGCAAGGCATCGCCCAGGGTACGGGTGGGAGAGATTCTGGGGGGAGGAAGAGGCCCGATCCATGGCCGAACCAGAGATTTGGATGTAGCCGGCGCCCTCACGAGATGACGAGCAGCCGCCGGTGACCCCAACGAATGAGAAGCCGGCGAGGTCGAGGGGCCGCTAGCCTCCAGAGCACAGGTCGTCTGGGCCGAAACTCGCCGAGAAGACGGTCGCTCCCAAACACGAGAGGCCAGAGTAGGATACGCGATATCCGCCCAGAACTCGGCGGCCAGCTCCTCGTCGGTCTTGCGCCGGCGAGATGCCTCAGATGTCACGGCTGTGGAGGAATCGTCTTCGCCATCCTGAGTGCGAAGACAGGAGAAGCGCGATCCAGATCCAGCAGGCGCCGGCGCAGACCACCCCGGCGCCAAGGTCAGACGCCGGCGGGTGGAGACCCGCATTACCCTTGGATACGTATCAAATATTGTATACGCATAAAGCTAGCTAGCTGGTGAACACAACAGCGGTCCAAAATCCAGTCTGTGGCAAACAATTCTAGGCATATGCGGATGTGAAACTTGTATATGGCACTCCCTCCGATCCATATTACTCCTGTATGCGGATGTAGACAAATGTCTTTTTTTTTTTGCGGGGATGGTGATTTCTACGTTAATGCCGATTAAATGCACGCCGGTTGCATTGTTCACATTAGCGTGTACGCTATCACATGTACACAGATCTAGAGTGCTCTATCGGTCATTGTTTGTACACTAACGCTGATTAACTACCTGCCAAATGTATTGCCTACTAACTTGTCCACTGTCACTATGCACGGATCTAGAGTTCTCCATCGGTTTTGGATTGTACGTTAATGACGATTAGATACATGTCAGTGGCATTGCTTATTAATTTGCACGCTAGCACCACGTGAACACATACATGCCACTGAAGTGATCCACTAAACAGATCTAAAGTGATCCAATACGCTGGTGTGTCCGTCAATGCTGATCAAATACATGCCAGCTATTTTGATCTTTTGCTTGTGCATGCGCTAGCACTACGTACACGTACACAGACCTAGAGTGTTCCACATGCGGTGGCTTGTACGCTAATGCTAATGAAATACCAGCTGCCAAACACATCGGTTTTTCACTTGTGCTGGTGTCCATCTGGTGCTGAGTAGGCGTACAGAACTATAAATTAATACGTCTCGAGCTAAGCCCACACCACTACAGACTACAAAGACAAATATAGATCAATAAATTAACCTTAAGAGACTAGCTAGCCATGTCCTCCGCAAAGAGATGCATTGCTACTATCATGATCATGGTGCTAGTGTTTTCCCTTCAAGCCGCAGTTGACGGCGGCCGCCTCCTCTCCAACTCCAGGGTCAGGATTTTTCCTTCTTGTCCAGTCGGCCAATTGATGAAATGTCGGACGACTTTTCCGCCAACTGGTTGTCGGTGTGTGCCGGTGAGTAATCTTCGACCTATGGACACTCACATCCTACCCCAACACACCGTTGTCAACGGCATCATCTGGCTCCCGAGCTACGTCGAAGATGATCAAGTGATAGCAGGCGTGAGTCAGGAGGACAACAAGCTGAACTACCGGTGTGAGCAAGACTGTCCACCAGAGAGAATTCAGTGCAGCGAGGTTGAATGTTGTTGCATGTGATGAGTAGCTAGCTCGTGCGTGTACTAGCATATATAGCAATAAAGGGCCATGCAACATACGACCTCCATAAACAGGAAAGTGTGCGCCTGATCTTAGTTCGCGTGCGTATCATGCCTGTTGTTCGAGTCCAACTGGGTAATGATGCTACAGTAGAAATGAATAAGGGCATCTCCAAAGCGAACCAGCAAACCACTCTTATACTTTTGGACCATAGAGTCCGGAGCACTTTTGTCATCCAACGGAGACACTTGTATGTCCGCTTAGCAGTTTGGATGTATAGGTTCCGGTATCCTAGCAACAACAAATGTGGTGTGTGTGTTTGGGGGGGGGGGAGGGGGTTGCATGCATGAGTCCGGATATCTAGTTGACCAACCATAAGTAACCACGTGATCCTCCTCTCTTTTCTCTCTCTTCACATGCATGGTTCCCCTCTACTCTCTCTCCTCACAACCGGACTAATTTAAAAATAGTGTTGGATGACTAGCTCATACATCATGCCCGCGTACCACGTCCAAACAAACAAAAGAACATTTGAGGTGTCTGTTTGCTGGTTAGTGTTGGAGATGCCCTAAGATAAAGGCCGCTACCATATACGCAGGGCACTGCTTTGGCCTATCGATGCCGAAAATCTTCCATGTCTTATTCTATTACTAGAGGCTACGGTACGACTTTGAGTGCCACGCGATTCATGCAACCCTCTAGAAACAATTGTAGAAGTTGCAGCTTCATGACGCGTTGGTTGCATTTTGCGGTAGCCACGGGGGTGTTGCAAATATGTAGCAAGAGGGGCCAAGATTTTGGGCTGCCCAGCTTCTTTTTGCAGCACTGCATGTAGATACTCATCTGCCGAGCATTAATTGATTTTGGGCCCAAATGCCCTAAACATTAGCTTTTCGGGCAACATGTCTGTTTTACATCATATGTTGGAGATTTGACTAAAAAAATCTGTTGGAGATGCTCTTAATGAGCTGATCGTTCTTTCTTCAATTCCAGCACCATCCATTTCTTTCCTCTAGTATAATATGTGTTCCGAACCTAGTTTTACACGATGCAACCAAGCAGTGTTCCTGTTGCAGGTTTGGGTGCCTCTTATCCATTTCTTGGTCACTATTTTGTGCTCGGCAGTAGGTACTCGGCTATAGCTGAAGCACAGTTCAAAACTAGATTAGTGTTTTCCTCATTCATTTCATTTTAGGAACACCTATTCGCTCTCTATTATCTGTATTTGCAGTGTAGACCCATGATATTCCACTAGAAATATCTGTTCTATATGCCTGATATTCAAAGTTTTGGGAACTCATTAGTGAAAACTTCTTTTTTTTCAAACAAATACATAAAAAGTAAAATTATAAAGAGTGGAACTTCGTTTATAAACATAAGATATAAAAATTGGCACTTGCGTATACAAAAATGTAAGATTAAATGTTTGAAGGATTCCTTGTGAATGTTTTCTGTTGAATTT
>NC_057804.1:664255713-664263393 GCF_018294505.1 Triticum aestivum
TTCTTATGTTTCAACATTTAATCTTACATGGACAATGTTAGGTTAAATGTTTAAATGCGAGATCACAAATTGTGATCAGAATTTTAATAATCTTCATCATATTTTTTTGGATAAGATTTTTTATTTTACGGGTGAATACTATAATCATCTAATTATTGGTGCATGATAACAATTACTCATTGTGTGTCTGTTCTTGCAAAATGCTTCAAAGTTGAGAGGTGCCTTGCACGTACACGGTTACTAGTATCCCAACAAAGCACCTCTCATTGAATCTTAACTGGTAAGAAGGGTATTTTTTTTATAACCTTCGTGAACATTTTTCCAAAAAAATGAACATGTTTTTAAATTTGTGAAAGCTTTTTACAACTTTTGTGAATATATTTTAATTATGTTGACATTCTTTTAATGACCCATACATTCTTTAAAAAACAAGAACACTTTTTAACAATTCTGAACACTTTCCGGGACACATAAAAATAATAGGAAAAAGAGAAAAAGGGTAAAACTTGGACGAAGAAAAATAACCCAAAGAAAAAACCCAAACCGGAAGTTCGATGAAATTCCTAAAACTGAGAAAACCAGAAAATGCTGGGCTGCTAAATGAACCAGCCCAAATTTCAACCTCCAGTGCCATTTGGCATGCGTCAAATAGGAAATGACCCTATTCTGGGAAGATCGATGGTTGGACGGTTTCCGACTGCAGGAGCTTGCACCGAACCACCATGCTAAGGTGAGGTAACAAACAAGGAGGACTCGAACGGTAGCACATACATTATCGTGGGGAGTTTGGGCGAGAGATGTAGGTCTGGAGCTGACCACAACAATGCTAAATGAGTTCCTTGCCCTGTGGATGCAAGTCACGGACATTCATCTTGACTGAGATGCCACAGACTCAATCTCCCGGTCTTGGGAAACTAGTGGTGACTTCTCTACCAAGACAACATACATGGCGAAGTTTTGGAGAAGACAAGTGTTGCCCAGGCCTGCCTTCACTTCGAAAGCAAGGGCCCCGTTGCAGTGCCATTTTTTTTGGATGGCTTGCACTTCTAGCAGATGTTGGACTTCCGACCGCCTGGCATGCCGTGGCTTGGATCATCAGGAGAGTTGCCCTTTCTATGCATGGGAGAGGAGAAAACAATCGAACACATACTGCTTTAATGTGTCATCGCAAGGGAGGCGTGGACCATCATATGTCGAGCTCTAGGCAAAATGGATTGGGTACCAGAGATAGGATCAAAGTTGGTGGATTGATGCACAAACAAGCTTGGGGCCAACATGCATGCCAGAGATGTGCGGGCGATCCTACACCTAGTTATGTGGAAAATTTGGAAACATCGCAAGGCGATTGTATTCTATGGGGCCTCATCTTCTTTACATGCCCCGATTCGGAAAATCAAGGTGGAGAGAAGAAAATCAAAACAAGCGAGGATCTTCAAGGCAGAGGTAGATGCCTTTTTCCAGCCCTTATAATTAAATGTGGGCTAGTGCGAGGAGTTAGATTATCTTACGCGATGTATGTGGAGTTGGTGTTACATGTTTCATGTAAGGTGTAATTTGTAATCACCAAACGTGGAGGGGTTCTTCCCCCATCCTCTTCTTTAACATATAGTACGCACGTTTGTGCATATTCGAGAAAAAAATACGACATGACCCCTGGGGTACGTACACTCTACAGTTGATTTGTTTCTCTAAAAAAAACTATTGTGTATATGCTTGGGTGTTACCCGTCAAAGAAAAATGATACCCACACCCATATACTGGCCCAGCTCCAAAGAAAACCAGCTTAGAAGGTAAAAGCTTCATTTTCTCAAAAAAAAAAGAAAGGGATGTGCTAGGCTTCCGCCTGCTGATCTTTTTAAAAGATCAGGCGGGTCGTGAGCCATCAGATCTAGTGCATCAAGCAGCCAAGCGACACCTCCAGCATTGCAACAGAAGTCTTGTTGTAGTTTCTCTTTTACAACAACGGTCTTGTTGGATTTTTTTTTTTTGCAACATAGGTCTTGTTGCACAATCTTTTTTGCAACCTCTTGCAAAAAAGGTAATGTTGCAGAATTTTTTTTTGTCAGACAAGGAGGCAGTCCATGGGGCGGTAGCGTCTCCCGGCTGCAGGTGATGCAAAGCCTCGAGTGGCGCGGGACGGCGATTTGATCTACGTGCCGGCAACACGGGAGGAATGGTGAGGTGGCGGAGAAGGGACGGGGGCGAGGAGATCTGGGCAGTGGTGGCCATGCACGACGATGGCAACTAAGCACTTGTAATATGAACACTAAGCATTTTTTTTTTAGCATGGCAACTAAGCACATGTAATCCGGCAAGCAAGTACTACGTTTTTAGCATGACAACTAAGCACGTGTAATCTAGGTGGTAAGTGTTCTTTAGCACTCCACGTAATCACTTCCTCTCCCACTTCTTATCCGTGGCTGCTGTTCGAAGATTTGATGTCTAATGAAGTTGATGTGTTACGGAAGGAAGACACACATTGGCAAAGAAGAAGGGAACAGAGTGTGGACGGTGAAAGCCAAAGGGGACGAAGTGGGAGCGAATATGGAGCTTTTTTTTTAGCACAAACTGGTATAATGAGGGGCCATGCAGCCTGCGCGTTCTGAACACAGTGGACTGCTCAGACGTATACGGTTTTGATGGTTTATTATTCTTGGTGGGCTGTACGGGAATCCAAGAAAAATAAGGAAAGAAAAGAAAGAAGAAAGAAGAGAAAATTCCAGGACGAAAAGATATGCATGCATGCATGACTTGTGTTGCGGGGCTGGACACTTTGATGCTGCGCCCAGAAAGGAGCAAGAAATAAACAGCACGGACAAGCCCTTTCATGCTGCACCCGGAAAGGGGCAAGAATAAGTGACACGGCCGGGCAAGGTGGAGGCACAGATATATCTTCTCCCGTAACGTTGGAGGCGCACACAACTTCATCCGCACCAGCAAAGACAACTCCGGCGGTCCTTCCCTTGTCCGGGAAAGCTTTCCAGGATGTTAACACTGCAGATGAAAGACGCGCCCTTGATCCGTGATCCTCTTTCCCGCGCAGGATGTGGGCATGCTTCCCGCGGCGTCAATGGAGGTACACCGCCAATCTTGGTAATGCTTCTCCTCCTTTTCAGTTATTTTATTTTTTGCGGCCGGGAAGGTAATCCTTCTGCTCCACGCAATGACGTCCCGTGCTATTTTTGTCTTTCCTTGATTATTTTTATTTTCCTACGGTGTTGCAATGTTGATTAATTTGGCATGAAAACCAGTTTACAAAAACAAAACACGCACAAAAATGAACCCGAGCTAGCTTCGGGGGTAGTGTCTAGAATAAAATGATATTGTTTTTGTATTTTAATGCAAATGATATATTTTCTGCGTCTTCCACACATGAATTCTTTTCAGATTTTTTGGAAACTCTGGAATAAGAGATTGCCTTCCAGGCATTAATCCGACCTTATAGCATGGTTGCACACCTTTAAAATTCCCAAAGTGTTTTTTTAAGCTGCAAATTTAAGGGGTTCTCTGAATTGCATTACTCATAAAAACTCATCAAACAATATGATAAATTGTCATGTATGTATGTATGTATCAATGTATAAAAAGGACAAGAGGTATTAATCTATGGACATTGATAGGTTATATCAGTGGACAGTATGACTCGATTCATCAGTGGATATTGATAGTTGGATGTGCTTAACTAATACAGAGCTGCTTGTATTAATCTGTCAAATGGAACGCAGGATGAAAAGACCAAGTCCTGGAAGAAATTAGTGAACATTTCTGTGACAGGTGCGACCGGGATGATATCAAATCATCTGCTATTCAAAGTAAGCAGCGCCGAGTATATTCAAATTTTATCTATGTAGAGATGTTGGCACTGTCAACAATTCTCCTGCTTTTATTGAAAATACATAGAAACAATGTCCCAGTAGCAGTCATAATATTCTCATTTACCAGATGCAAGAGCAGTATATTGATAGTGGCAAGTACTGCCGTTCTATTGTTGCCACTAATGATTACAGAGTCACGTGTTTCTGTTTTCGCCAATACGACAACCAAAGCTACCTGCTATATATGCACATAACTGATTATTACTTTCATTCTGCTGATCTATCATCTTTGTGTTATTACAATGCGGGTGACCATATTCTTGTCTTGAAATTTTGCGTCTAGCACATCTGAAACATACAGTAGTACTGATCATTTATTGGACTAAATTTTTGTAGCTTGCCTCCGGTGAGGTTTTTGGACAGGACCAACCAATAGCACTGAAGTTATTGGGCTCGGAAAGTTCAGTACAAGCACTAGAAGGTAGCTTCACTCACTTATTGTCCTTCACATTTGAGAAGCAACACCGATCCATCTTAATTTTCTACATAATACACATTTTGAACTACATTCCAAATTCCAATATTGGTGTACTCCCAGGTATAAATGAGGAGCTGTTTTACGGTGATTGGGTTAGTACTCGGAGTACTTAGCAGTACTTACATGTCTGATCACGTCTGATTTTTATTAGCCGTCAGATCTTGCGGGGAATTTTAATTGATTAAATTTAATATGTTAATTGCGATAAGGGCATAATGGTCCAGGGGGAAATATCTTTTCTTGAACCGATCACCTGAGGACCAGATCCATGTCTACTCGATCCAGTTCAGAATCCTCCTCTGATCTATTCGTAGCCGCTCGCCGCTCCTGACCTTCTCCGTCCTCGACCTGCCCGGCGAGAGGAATAAATTCATCGTCCTCGTCCTCCACCCAACCAACCCCAGCCCCCCACGCCGTCACCGAAGAAGAAGAAGGCCGGATCTGCGCCGGCTGAATCGGCGGCGACCGCGGCGGGCGATCCCATCTCTTCGCGCATACCATCCTTAAGGTATGAATTCGGCTTGGCGTTCTGCTCGTTCTCTTGGCCATTGCGCCCCTCCACCGTGCATGCAGTACAACCTCAACCTCACAAGATCCGGGTACTGACTAGAACAACGAATGGAAAGCTTCATCGTGGCATAGTTTCTCTTGAGCTAATCGCATCATGTTTGTTTAAGCAAGATGTTGACGTTTGAGATGAGATATACTAAAGGAAGATGAGATACTGGTTCCATAGTTCACTTAATTTAGTTTATTAAAGTCATCATCACTTTAGGTTTGCATAGCGCATGAAATATAGTTTAAAGGAAGATGATATACTACTTGTTGGACATTGATGATTGGTTTCCCTCACATGTCAAACCAGCAAAGTCTTTTCCATGCACTTGTCTTTGCCTATGAGCTATTTTACACCTGCAACATTGATAAACAGAAAGATGTTGATGATTGGTTTCCCTCACATGTCATATGCAGGAAGACATGGCGTATGCAAGTGATGAGAGTATGTTCGAGTATGTAAATGTTGTCAGCAAGATGTTTGATAGTGAGGCTGAAGGCTATGAATTCTACAACAAATATGCTCTTGAAAAAGGTTTTAGTGTGAGGAAAAGCTACGTTGAGTGGGATGGATCCAACAAATACATAATTTTAAGGAAAATTGTGTGTAGTCGTCAAGGGTTTCGCGAAGATAAGCACATGAAAAGAAAGATGGAAGATAGAAAGAGGAGGCCACGAAGTTTAACTCGTGTTGGGTGTAATGCTAAATTGGTCATTACGAGACAGGAGGAAACCGGTCGGTGGTTTGTCAAGGATTTCATCGATGAGCACAGCCATCCTCTAGCCCCACGGGATCTTTCTTGTCTGCTGCGTTCGCACAGACGAATTAGCGATGAGCAGAAAGCGGACATTGCGGACATGGAAAAATGTGGGATCTGTAATACCGTATTATGGATATTTTGTGCTTTCAATACGGTGGATTTGATAAGGTTGGATGCATAAAGAGGGACGTTTACAATTTCTGCCATGCTAATAAGCAGGAGACAATTAGTGCCGGTGATGCTAAAACGGTGATCATGCACATGATGGCGAGGAGAGAGCGAGATGTGGATTTTTTCTTCAAGTACTTGGTAGACGAGCATGGCCATCTGAAGGGACTGTTCTGGGCTGATAGTCAATCGCGACTTGACTACGAGGCTTTCGGAGACGTCATTGTTTTTGATAGCACATACAGAACCAACAAATACAATCTGCCATTCGTGCCTTTTGTCGGGTTGAATCACCACCGCAGCACTGTTATATTTGGTTGTGGTATAATTTTTCATGAAACAAGCCAGGCATACGAGTGGATGTTGCGGACCTTTTTTGATTGCATGGCACAGAAGCATCCGATATATATGATCACAGATGGGGACCTTGCAATGCAGAGAGCAATAAGGGTGGTCTGGCCAGACTCAAACCATAGACTATGTATATGGCACATTCAGCAGAACATTGTACGCCATCTGCATGATGACGACGTAAAGGAGGAATTCAGATATTTCATTTATGATACTTCTTCCATTGAAGAGCATGAGATAAAATGGATACAATTCTTACAACGGAATAAAGTAACCAGTGAGGAGTCTTGGCTGCATCAGATGTATCAGATGAGAAAGTTGTGGTGTGCTCCATATCTTGATGGGCGTTGTTTCCTAGGATTGAGCAGCAATCAAAGGAGTGAGAGCTTGAACTCTGTGCTACATACGCATCTTGAGGGTAAGATGTCGTTGTTTGAAATGCTAGAGCACTATGAGCGTTGCCTTGCGTCGCGACGGATTAACGAAGCTCTCCATGACGTCGAAGCCTTGCAGTCCGTTCCATTTACAGAGGAAAATGCTTCGCCGCTTGAGAAACACGCCGCAACAGTTTTCGCACCTAGGGTCTTTAAGATGGTCTTATGGAGCATAGATGCTGTCAGCAAATGTCAGATTAGAGAGATACTAGATGGATCAGAAGATTCCACTTATGTTGTGTCCAAGCAGGAAAGAATGGATAAAAAGTTTGGAGTGCGCATTGAAGAGCAAGGAGATCTTTTGCACAGGGTGAGTTGTTCTTGCCGTAAGCTGGAATGCGCAGGCACACCATGTTCCCACATTTTTTACATATTGGGGATTTTAAAACAAACAATTCTGCCCGGTTGTTGCGTTCCCACTAGGTGGACTATGAATGCAAAATGTGCATACGCACCTACCAGAAAAAACCAGATGTATGACTATTCGCTAAGCCTGCAGAGGTACCGCGAGTTGCGGAATTGTAGTCACGCCGCAAGTTTCCAGGCATGCCACTCTGATGAGGACTATCACCGTCTAAAGATGCTTTTGCAAGCACAACATCATGGCAAGCAATCAAGTTTTGAACTAGCTGACAGCAAGGAGTCAACTAATGCTCAGCATAACAGCATTAGGTTTGGCCCATTGATGCCGCACTCGCAGAAAGTTGATAAGGTTCTGGATCCCGTGCATGTGCCAGGACGAGGTGCACCGAAGAAAAGGTTGCAGGCAAAGACAAAGAAGTCAAGATCACAGAATATTTGTGGCTATTGCAAGAAACCAGGTCACAATCGACGTAAATGCGCTAAATTTCTAGAGGTACGAAATATGTTCATATTTTTTTTGCATGTGTTTTACTCATAATTGATGTCCATGTGATTTATTCTATTCTTCTGTGTAGGATCTCGAGCCTGAACTGTGATATCTACATACAGCATGAACCGACGATGAGCCAGAGAAAGTCGTGTGCCATTCAGCTTTGTGTGACGTGGTCTTTACATTCTATTTCATCGTGACAGTA
>NC_057804.1:664265191-664283109 GCF_018294505.1 Triticum aestivum
TGGTGTACCCTTTGTAACTGTTACCGCTGAAACGGTGAACCTGTCTCCGACACTCCTCCCAGTTGTCGTAGACTCCGGGAACCTTACCCTTGTACACGACATACGACGGCATCTCTATGCACAAGCCAAACAACAGACAATACATAAGCAATAAATAAGTATGCAACAAAAGGATCGGAAGAGAAAAGCAAGACATTAATAGCACAATTCATGGTCCTAGTAATAAATAGCATCGATTACATCTAAGTTTAACGACTGTCCAAACCAAAGAGACATACAATTCATTAAAGTTTAATTACAACATGAGCCAATCAATGTTTCAGAACTACACATAGCATCACTACTTTCGACTCGACTCATGGGACCGGAGCGTGGATGAAGCCGCCGTCTGTCTTGATGGTCATGAAATCGCGGGCGTTGTCAGCCTGCATTTGTAGCGTTGTGTCTATCTCACTGCACAGAACACGGAATGTTAGAAGAAATAAAGAACGATCGATGGATGCATTTTTTGTTGTTTTGGCTGATGTTGTTTTGGTGCTGTTTTCGTGCCATTTAGGATGGCTGCAGTGACTTTTTGGTGCCATTTTTGATCTCTTAATATGGTTGCAGTGAGAGCAAAATATGGCTGTTATTTTTTTTTGTTTCAGAAACAGGACAAACCAAAGGGCCCACGTCTCCCCTCTAGATTTTTCGAGGGCCAAAGGGCAGGACGTTTGAGTTTTCGAGGCAACTCCCCACGCCTCCCTTCCACTGGCAACTCCCCACGACTCCCCTCCACTGGCAACTCCCCACGACGCAGGGAACACCCCTCCTATTCCATTGCCGCTCAATCTGCCTCCCTCTGCCTCCCTCCTCATTCCATTGCCGCTCCATCTTCCTCCCTCTGCCTCCACCATCAAGCAACTCCCCTCTGCCTCCACCATCGCTGGCCAGGAGGGAAATGGCGGAGGAATCGTGGAGCAACTCCCCTCCGTCTGCCAAGAGAATGGCGGAGGCATCGTGGAGCAACTCCCCTCCGTTTGCCAAGCATCACCAAGGTGAGGCATCTGGCAAGGAGCCGCTGGTGGTCGACGACGATGTTCCGGTCCCCGGGCAGAAGCAGGACTACACCGTGCCGCTCATGGTTGATATCCACCTGAAAAAGGAGAAGCTGGATGTCGTATGCACCAGCAATCCAGACGAAGCCGACAAGAGGATCCGCGAGATCAGGAGGAGGCTCGGCGGCATGCTTTATCGGTCGATCGCCGTTGATGTCGAGTATACGAGGGAAGATGAACCTCCGCAAAAGGCTGCAGTTCTACAGTTATGCGTGGAGGATCTCGTCCTGGTATACCACATCACCGCGGCAACCAAATGGTAAAAACATCCAGTTCTAATGTTTCTGAAGTTCTGACGTTTCTGTCTAATTAGTAGTTTCTGAAGTTTCTGAAGTAGACGCAATAGTTCTGTAGTTCTAAAGTAGATGCAATACTAGTTCTGAAGTTCTGAAGTTTCTGTCTAATTAGTAGTTTCTGTAGTTTCTGAAGTTTCTGAAGTAGATGCAATAGTTCTGAAGTTCTGAAGTAGATGCAATACTAGTTCTGAAGTTCTGAAGTTTCTGTCTAATTAGTAGTTTCTGAAGTTTCTCAAGTAGATGCAATAGTTCTGAAGTTTCTGAAGTTTCTCAAGTAGATGCAATAGTTCTGAAGTTCTGAAGTAGATGCAATACTAGTTCTGAAGTTCTGGAGTAGATGCAATACTAGTTCTGAATTTTATGTCTAATTAGTAGTTTCTGAAGTTTTTGAAGTAGATGAATTTGATGCACCAGATTAATTTGATGCAGGCCCAAGGAACTCTGCCCGCTCCTGCAGGAGAAGAAGCTGTACACCTTTGTTGGCTTCTCCATTGGAGGTGACAAGGAGAAGCTGAAATTGTCTGGTTTGGAGATCAACCCCGACAAGTACGTCGACATGCAGCGCAAATGGAGAGTTCCAAAAAATGGAAAGAAGTGGCAGGCTTTGGCTGAGTTTGCAGCCAGCCTCATCCACCCATCGTACAAGGAAATGAAGAAGAAGATCAACAAGGAATTCGACCACAAACTATGGGGGGACAGCCCACTGCCAAACAACCTCATCGAGTACGCAGCGAAAGATGCGTACGTCACCTACGAGGCATGGAAGAAAATCGAAATCGTCAAAGAAGGTTTGGAGTACTGGCAAGAGGCGGAGGATCATTGGGATGACCCCTACTACTGGGGATATTGAGTTGTTTGTGGTATTATGTGTCTCAGTTTGCAGTTATGTGGTTGAACAAGTTTGCTTTTGTAATGCTGAACAAGTTAGCTTTTTTTATGTTGAACAAGTTTGCTTTTGTAATGATGAACAAGTTTGCTTTTGTTATATAGTTATGTGATTGTTATGATGCTATTGCAGAACACTTATGGTTGTGATGTGATGCAAAATCCTTCAAATTTTGGTGATCATTTAGTTCAAGATTTGGTCAGATCATACAAAATGTTGTCTAGAAGTTTTTGTGATCATTTAGTAATTTTTTTATACAGAAGCCTTTCACTATAACTGAAAAAGCTGAAGTTCTCAGCATGAAGAATCACACAACACAGCACCTACATTATGATTATACACTATCAACTGCAGACCTGAATGCATCCAATTCGTCCTTTTCCAAGCAGTGATGGTAACTGAAAGTATAACAACTAAAAACGCAGCTCTACTGTATGTGTCCAATAGTACCATCATAACAAAACTTTGAAAAGTCATATATTATACAGTAGCAAGCATCACAAGTTTCAGATGGTTTTCTAGCAAGAATTTTCCAGAAAAATGGATTGGTGGCACAAAATTGCTACACTCAGTCGATCTACCTAGCATTATCAGCATGAATATCATTGAGACGTCAACAGAAACTGGGGTACCTGCGCTGTCCTGCGGTGGTTGAGGAGATGGATCCGGCCGATCCCATTGGGGGGGCGCGGGGGCGGCGGGGGTGGAGTCGCCGACGGCGTGCAGGGGCGGCGGACAGAGGGGGACGAGTGGGGGATCTGGCGATGGATGGAGGGAGGCCACAGCGCGAGGGGAATAGGTGGAGTGGGGGAAGGGTTCTAATGGCCTACTTCGGATGGGCCTAATTCGGATGGGCCTAATTCGGATGGGCCGTCTCGTTGTCTGCGCCTAAGGCATGCATGCATGGGAATGGCGGCGACGTGGGTTTGCATGCGCGGGTGGCGGACGTGAACTTTATCTATCCAAAATATGTTATGATTTCTACCCGAAAACAAGCTCGCGTGCGACGCTCTCCCATGCGGTGCACGCTTCTCGCGTGATACACGATTCCGATGCGACTGCGTGCCAAGTTTTATAGATGGAAACTTCTTTAGACACAATGCCATCTCAAAAACAACTCAGAAACAACTGTATGATTGATCATAAAACACATGCATTGTTGTTCAAAGAACTGTATCATGAATAAATTGTACCATAATTGCGAACATAGTGTGAAACAGAAAACAAAAGGTTTGTTTGCAACTAAATAATCCTGGTTTGAAGCTTAAACTGGTTGAAAAACAATTGAGCCTACTCCATATTGTCTTCTGCACTGCCAAAATCCAGTGACCTCTTGCGTTGCGTCGTTGGAGATTGCGTCGGGCTTGGCGACGACCCATGTGCTTCAATCTTTTTCTCTTTAACATCAATGTAACCATACAACTTAAGTTGTTCTTGGTCTTTCTCTGCCAACTCTCTAGCAAGACCCTCCATTTCTTGGATTCTCACTTCCTGTAGAAAACCATAGGAATTGTATTAGGAAGAACTCAAAAAAGACGTATCCATAAACTAGATGCATGCAACATGTAAAATTTGAACCTCGGAATCAATTTCATCCTCGGGAAAACAACCCGTAGTTCTATTGTACACAATGTACAGGTGACATGTCTTGCTGCCATTCAGATCAGAAAGCATTTTTTGTACATCATCTGGTCCTGCATTCAAGAACATTCCTTCTGGCAGCTTGCACGCAGACCCGGGTAAGAAGTAGTACAGTTCTGCTCCCAGTTTGCAACCAAAACTATCTCTCATTTCACTCATAATGAGATCATAGGTCACTTTGGCGGGTTCAAAAATTCTGACTTCTGCCGGGAGTTCATCAAAGTATGCTCTCGGGACATGTGACATCTCATCATCCCTACTAACAAAAAATTCCATGACCAGCACCTAGTATCTCACATCAGAGTTAATACATTCAATGAGTAAAGGGCCAAACATAACTTTTATGTGCATAGCAACATTGCGGCGTTGTTACCTGCTTTTGTGGAATGTATCCTTCATGTGGAGTGACTGGGGATTGTGCCATCTCAAATCTTCTCACCTTATTATGTTGAATGTATCCTTCATGTGGTGTGACTGGGGACTCTGCCATCACAGGTTTCTTATCCTGTGTATGAAACGTCGATAGTGGGTTTACACATAAGTTTTGAAAGGTCATACCATATCTTGGGTATGCATCGTTGCGAGGTACTTACAAGGGGAGAATTGACGATATGTTGTTTTGCACGCACGTACGTGTAAAGCGTAACTCCGAAGAAATCAGACATATTTTTCACTCTTGTAGCAGTGACCGAAACAGGCACAAACTATTGACAGATCAGCGCCCAACTTACCACAAGGTGGGGCGACTAGCAGGAGATGCCCACGTATATCATCTCCTGTGATGCCAAATGCAGTCGACAGTCGTCGACAGAGACAGATATGATACTGTTTGGTTCCTTCTGTTTCGGCTCTAGGAACATTCATAAAGCTAGCTTTTTTTTGATAAAGGGCTTTTCATTGAATTGAACTATCGAGTTGATACAACCGCATCAAAGATAACCCGGCCTCTGCATATCTAGATGCACACAGCCAAAGTATCAGATCCCAAAAAACAAAAACAAAAAGGCGGAACGCCAGCAGTAGCGAAAAAAGATAAAAGAGGCCTAAGGTGATGCCGGGCCTATCCGAAGGTCACACCGCCATCCATGGGGGTAGAAAATGTCCCTGGCCGAGCACTCCAACCGGGTAGAAGCCATCATAAAAAAGTCTCTGTCCTCCGGCCTTTGTAGGATAGACCACATACGGAGCCATCGCGAGCATATATGAGTTACCTGCATAGGAGATGAAACACTGTTATGATTAAAAACAATATCATTCCTGGTTAGCCACAACGCCCAACATAAGGCAGCCGCCCCCGCAAGAATGTGCTTAGAAAATTGTTTATCTATTCCCCTCAGCCAATTCCCGAACATATTCCGTACGCTGCGTGGAGGGTATAGATTCGAAGCAATTTGGACCATTGCCCAAACCGATCTAGCGAATTTGCAATCAAAAAATAGGTGTTTAATGGATTCATTATGATTGCAAAAAACACATTTTTTGCTGCCTTGCCAGCTTCGTCGAGCTAAATTATCCCTAGTTAAGATAACACCTTTGTTGAGAAACCAAAGGAAAATCTTCACTCTTAGAGGAATCTTAAGCTTCCACAATTTTCTATTATCAGATGGAACCTCGTTATGAACTAGTGCATCGTACATGGATTTAACCGAAAATCTTCCGTTCAGATGCAGGTTCCATTTAAAGATGTCCGATTCAACCGACAGTTGGACAGCTTCCAAACGAGTCAGCAGATCGTTCCATGCATTCAAACGAGGTCCAGAAATCGTTCTGCGAAAAGAAATATACGGGTTTACTTGTCCCAATACCTGCTTAATTGTGACAAACTTATGTCTAACTATTCAATATAAGCTTGGGTATTGCACATTTAGAGGAGTAGTCCCTAGCCAGGTGTCTTCCCAGAATCGAATCTGGGAGCCATCCCTGACCGAGAAGGTGCCAAATTGGAAGAAGAATTCCTTAGCTTTCATAACCCCACTCCAAAAATGAGAGTCACCTGGTTTCCAGTAAACCTGGGAAATTGCTTTGGACCCAACGTATTTATTATGAATGATCTCCTGCCAAACACCATCCTCAGTGAGTAATCTGTATACCCATTTGCTGAGCAATGAAATGTTTTTGATCTCAAGATCCTGGATTCCGAGTCCCCCTTGACTTTTGGGCCGACATATAATATTCCACCTAGCCAAGCGATATTTCTTTTTTTCATTTTCACTCTGCCAAAAAACCTTGATCTAAAATAATCAAGGCGTTGGAGAACACCTTTTGGCAGATGAAAAAAAGATAGCATATAAAGAACCATGTTGGTAAGTACCGAGTTGATAAGAACTAGTCGGCCCCCATAGGACAGGAGTTTGGCCTTCCAGCTCGCCAACCGTTTCTCCAGTCTTTCTTCAACATGTTTCCATTCAGCAATTGTCAAACGCCGATAATGAATAGGAATACCTAGATATCTAATCGGAAATTGGCCTAAATGGCATCCAAATATCTCCGCATAATCTTGTTAATTTTCTGCGGCTTCGCCAAAATAGAATAGTTCACTCTTATGAAAGTTTATCTTCAGGCCCGAGAGCTCCTCAAAAGCACATAATACCAATTTGAGGTTTCTGGCCTTTTCAAGGTCGTGATCCAAAAACAGAATTGTGTCGTCCGCGTACTGCAAAATTGAGAGGCCTCCTTCTACTAGATGAGGAATGACCCCGGTGATTTGTCCAGCTAGTTTGGCCCTCTCGATGAGAGTAACTAGCATATCAGCCACGATGTTGAAAGGATAAGAGATGCGGGGTCGCCTTGACGAAGCCCCTTCCTAGTCTGGAAATAATTGCCTACGTCATCGTTGACCTTGATAGCCACACTACCTCCAGACACAAAACTCTCAACCCATCGGCACCAAGTGTCAGAAAACCCTTTCATGCGAAGAGTTTGGAGCAAAAAAGGCCACTTCACCTTATCATAAGCTTTCTCGAAGTCAATCTTAAAGATGACACCGTTCAACTTTTTACGGTAAAGCTCATGAACTGTTTCATGGAGAACAGCAACACCGTCTAAAATGGTCCGTCCTTGCATGAAAGCCGTCTGAGAAGGTTTCACTACATGGTCAGTGACCCCATTCAGATGGTTGGTCGCGACCTTGGTGAAAATCTTAAAGCTCACGTTTAATAAGCAAATCGGTCTATACTGTTGAATCCGATTGGCATCCTTTGTCTTTGGTAAAAGAATAATTTCACCAAAATTTATTCTGGAGATGTCTAGTCTATGAGCATGCAGTTCATTAAACAATTGAACTAGATCAGACTTTAACATATCCCAAAAAAATTGATAAAACTCCGCCGGAAAACCATCCGGTCCCGGAGATTTGTTATGATCCATTTGGAAAACCGCAGTCTGAATTTCCTCCTCAGTGAATGCAGAGGTTAGGAATTCATTTTCCGAAGTCGAAACTTGCTGAATGTCATGACAAAGATACTCATCCAACTCCAGCGTAGTTTCCGAGGACGGACCAAACAAGTCTTTATAGTATTTTGTAATAAAGTCCTTTAGCGGACCGTCCCCCTCAATGCGGCCCTCATCCTGATCCAGGTTGAAAATTCGTTTCTTTCTATGTCTACCATTGGCTAACATTTGGAAGTACTTCGTGTTATCATCCCCAAGTACCAACGAGTCAGTCTTGCACCGTTGGTACCATTTGATCTCCTCTTCGCGTAAGAGGCGGGCTAGCTGCTCATTGAGATGACTTTTTTGTTCAATCTCGTCCGCAGATAAAAGCCTCACCTCCGCGGTTTTATCTAAGGAGTCTATCAAGACGGATAGTCGCAGCTTCTCTTTCTTATAAATCCCGACAGTATGTTTAGCCCAGCCACGGAGGAATTGGCGCAATGCCCTAATGCGATTGTTCCAACGCTGAATCAGTGTATCGCCCCGTGTTGGGCGTAACCACACCTTTTTAACCAAATTCGGGAAGCCCTCTCTAGTGAGCCACCCCAGTTCAAATTTAAACTGATGGCGGCTTGACGTGGTAGCAGGTTGGCCAAAATCAATGAGCAAAGGAGCATGGTCCGATAAGGCCTCAATCCTCTCCAAAGCTCTTACTGATGCTAATGGATATTTAAATTCCCAGTCTGTAGTGACTAGGACCCGATCGAGTTTTTCGAAAGTCGGGGTAGATCTATTGTTGGCCCAGGTAAATTGACGCCCCGAGAGGGAGAGTTCCCGCAGATCAAGACTGTCAATGACCGCATTAAAAAGAAAGGGCCATCGAGTGTCAAACCTATCATTGTTTTTATCCTGCCTATACCGTAGAATATTGAAGTCCCCCCCAAGTAACATAGGGTGAGGATTTTCTCTGCAGGTGTTGACAAGTTCTTTTAGGAAGGCCGCTTTAAATTCATCTTGAGCGGCTCCATATACGGCAACCAGACTCCAAATGAAATTATCAGACTTATTTCTCAGGTGGAATTTAATATGGTACTCCCCCTTTGAAGTTGACAGAAGTTCAAAGAAAGTAGAGTGTATTCCTAAAAGGATACCTCCGGACCTCCCTGAAGGCGGCAGGATATGCCATTCGTAATCTTTGCCACATGAAAAATGGTCCAAATCACGCGATGGAAAGTCGCGCTTACTGCACTCAGAGATTGCCACGAAGTCGAGGGCATGATCTCTAACGCAATCGGATATATGTTTGTACTTAGCCAAGTCCCTAAGACCTCTGCTATTCCAAAACATTCCTTTCATGGGGAAACTTTGTTACGTTTGGATACTTTGGTCTTCTTCTTAGGGCGACCCTTTTTACTGCCAGAGTTAGACTTGTTCTTACGAACCGATGCAACGAGCTCATAAAGCATCGTATCACGCATGGTGTCTTCAAAGTCTACCTCTGTAGAATCATTAACCAGATGAGAGAGGAGTCTGCCTCCAGGGTTGGCATCAGACTCCTCATCCTCCTCATCTGAAACTAATGGGTCCGCCATGAGAAGCGTTTTAGGAGCAACCGTAAACCGGTCGACCTCCATTTGCTTAAGAGCTTTAACTGAGAAATCAACTACAGCATCATTTTTACCCAAAGATATACCAAGACTAGCAATATTTGAAGACATTTTGGCTTTATCAAAAGATAGAAATGATTTGCATGAAGACGTACCATCAAAGTCGAGATTCCGCGATGCTGTTCTACGCATGGCCCTCTCCATGGAATCCTCATCGGTGGCAGAGGCCCCATCAGCCCCCGCGACGTGGCGGCCGCTACGTCTAGGCGTTGAAGACAGCTTCGAAGCAGCCCGCGTCCCAGAGGACCGGAAGGGAGGAGTAGACGGCTCCGGCAACACAACAATAATCGAAGAACAGAACCGATCGCCCTCCAAAACAGGGGCAGCAAGAGCAGCCTCCTCGTCCCCCGGTGGCGATGCTTGAGACAGCGCCGGCCCCGGCGATGCAGAGGGGGGCCATGAAGGCTGCAGCTCACTCTCTAGGGCAGCGATCGGAGGAGCAGCCTGCTCAACCTACGACGGCGGTACTGAAGACATCGCCCGAAGCGTCGCCAACACCGACTCATGACCTGCACGCACCGCCGGAGAAAAGATGACACCCCGACGACCTGAAGAGCGGGAAGAAGCTGATGTCGGTGTCGTGAGGTGCTCGATAGCATCGTCCGCCGGTGATCCCAGCGCCAAGGGCGTCGCTGGCCCAACCTCCCGTGTCCGAATAGCTGCCATGGGCATAGCCTCCGGTTGAGAGGGTGGTGGCGGCGCGAAGCCAGCAGGCGGGGAAGGGATGCGGGACGGCTCAAGCTCCGAATCCGCCGGAGGCTCCCCCAACGAACGTCGCGATGTCAAGCATGGAGGAGTGCTGGCATAAGCGGGCACGGAAGCGGTGGTTTGCATCGGAACCACACCTCCCGAGGAAGAGGATGTCGCCGCATTGGCGGATGCCGAAGACGCTTTCGGCCTCTTGCTCTTATCAGCAGCCCCAGAATTGTCCTCTCGATCGAACTCCTTGTCCCCATCCATATCATCTCCATGTTCCCACACACGAGGCACAAAGTCAGCATCCACACAGAAATTCTCATCTTCCAGGGTGTACCGGAATTCATAGCCCTTCTTCTGAACAACCACATCCGATGTGAGGGAGTTAACAGGGCTCATCTTAAAAGCATCAAGATTTAGCACTCCAACCTGAATCCTCACGATACCTCGACGGCGCAAGCATAGAAGGTCGACGTCAAGGGTGGCGCCAATGACAGAGCCAACTGCCCAGAGACCCAAGAAATGCCGGAGTGCATGAGGAACTCCATGTACATGCACCCAAACTGGAAGAAGCTCAAAACGATTCGATATTTCCTCGGAATGACAAGCCTTGAACTCCAGAGTGACATTGCGATTTGATGAAGACCGTGAAACCAGAAACTCTCAGAAGCACCTCGTCACTGGGAAAAGACATGATAAAGGCATTCTGGCCATGCGGAATAGCCTCCCACGTCCATTGTTGCTGATATTGAGTGATCTTAGCAACCTCGGCCTCCACTATGCTTGAAGAGATAGAGCCTCCCGATATCGTAACGATGGCCGTTGGTGAGGATTGAGGTGCGAGGTCTGCCCTGCAAACGTTGTCAGGCATCTGAAAGAAGGCCATGCTCTCAGTCCCGTAGCCACAAAGCATCGCCGCCGGCTTCGGCATCTTGAGAGCTGGGCACCGCCTAGTAGTCATCGGGTGGTTCGCTTTGTTGCAGATGAAGCAATACTGCTGAGTTACACAATCTGCAGCCACATGTCCAGCCGACTGACACTTAGTACACCATAACTTGGTCAGTACCATGTTCGCCCCGGGAGTAGGTGCAACCTGAGCCCCGTCCTGTTGCTGTTGAGACGGTGCCATAGAAGGAGCAGCATTCACAATAGTCCCCGGGACCAAGGCCGTAGAGCCTTGCACAACATGATAAGGAAGAGTGGGAGGAGCAGCGATAATCGGGGCGTTTCCGGCACGGTTCTTAGGCCGGTTACCTTTTCCACCCTTCGGTTTCCTAGGACGGATAGTTCCTGTCTGGACTCCGGTCGCCGAATTTGCCAGGCCGGCGTTAAAAGCCATAGGCTGGACAGCATTGGGGCCTTGGCTCTGTTGCAATGGAGGTCCGGCTGGTTGATATTGGTACACCGGTGCCATCTGCTGCATATACCCCGGCGACGCATGATACATCGGCTGCTGCTGAAAAAACTGCTGCGGCATCTGGTACATGTGCTGTAGCTGCTGCCCCGGCGCTGTAGGCTGTTTGGGAATCGGCATGGGACCTGTAGAAGAGGAAGAAGGCATGACGGGAGGGAACACCCCCGGCGCGAAGCCAGGGGCGCCGCCCGACGAGGAACCGTCAGCGGGGTTGGGCGCGGCGGCTGCAGGTCGAGGCAACACGGAGCCTGGCGGTGCGGACGCATCACGGGCCATCCCCGAGCAGACGGCGGCCAGGAAAGAACGAGGTAGACTAGGGTTGGATCGAAGCTTGTCCCTGTTCCACATATGAGACAGCCAACGGTTGAGATTAACCATGCGTAACGAACGGTTAGGATGCGACGTACCTGAGGTTGGGAGAGGGCCCAGGCCCATCAATCGCGCCGACTCTGCCGGCGAAACACCAGACGACGGCGAGGTCGACGTCGCGGGCTGCATGGACGCCGTCGCCCTCGCCAGACTAGCCAAAGGCAAGGCATCGCCCAGGGTACGGGTGGGAGAGATTCTGGGGGGAGGAAGAGGCCCGATCCATGGCCGAACCAGAGATTTGGATGTAGCCGGCGCCCTCACGAGATGACGAGCAGCCGCCGGTGACCCCAACGAATGAGAAGCCGGCGAGGTCGAGGGGCCGCTAGCCTCCAGAGCACAGGTCGTAGCCGAAACTCGCCGAGAAGACGGTCGCTCCCAAACACGAGAGGCCGGAGTAGGATACGCGATATCCGCCCAGAACTCGGCGGCCAGCTCCTCGTCGGTCTTGCGCCGGCGAGATGCCTCAGATGTCACGGCTGTGGAGGAATCGTCTTCGCCATCCTGAGTGCGAAGACAGGAGAAGCGCGATCCAGATCCAGCAGGCGCCGGCGTAGACCACCCCGGCGCCAAGGTCAGACGCCGGCGGGTGGAGACCCGCATTACCCTTGGATACGTATCAAATATTGTATACGCATAAAGCTAGCTAGCTGGTGAACACAACAGCGGTCCAAAATCCAGTCTGTGGCAAACAATTCTAGGCATATGCGGATGTGAAACTTGTATATGGCACTCCCTCCGATCCATATTACTCCTGTATGCGGATGTAGACAAATGTTTTTTTTTTTTGCGGGGATGGTGATTTCTACGTTAATGCCGATTAAATGCACGCCGGTTGCATTGTTCACATTAGCGTGTACGCTATCACATGTACACAGATCTAGAGTGCTCTATCGGTCATTGTTTGTACACTAACGCTGATTAACTACCTGCCAAATGTATTGCCTACTAACTTGTCCACTGTCACTATGCACGGATCTAGAGTTCTCCATCGGTTTTGGATTGTACGTTAATGACGATTAGATACATGTCAGTGGCATTGCTTATTAATTTGCACGCTAGCACCACGTGAACACATACATGCCACTGAAGTGATCCACTAAACAGATCTAAAGTGATCCAATACGCTGGTGTGTCCGTCAATGCTGATCAAATACATGCCAGCTATTTTGATCTTTTGCTTGTGCATGCGCTAGCACTACGTACACGTACACAGACCTAGAGTGTTCCACATGCGGTGGCTTGTACGCTAATGCTAATGAAATACCAGCTGCCAAACACATCGGTTTTTCACTTGTGCTGGTGTCCATCTGGTGCTGAGTAGGCGTACAGAACTATAAATTAATACGTCTCGAGCTAAGCCCACACCACTACAGACTACAAAGACAAATATAGATCAATAAATTAACCTTAAGAGACTAGCTAGCCATGTCCTCCGCAAAGAGATGCATTGCTACTATCATGATCATGGTGCTAGTGTTTTCCCTTCAAGCCGCAGTTGACGGCGGCCGCCTCCTCTCCAACTCCAGGGTCAGGATTTTTCCTTCTTGTCCAGTCGGCCAATTGATGAAATGTCGGACGACTTTTCCGCCAACTGGTTGTCGGTGTGTGCCGGTGAGTAATCTTCGACCTATGGACACTCACATCCTACCCCAACACACCGTTGTCAACGGCATCATCTGGCTCCCGAGCTACGTCGAAGATGATCAAGTGATAGCAGGCGTGAGTCAGGAGGACAACAAGCTGAACTACCGGTGTGAGCAAGACTGTCCACCAGAGAGAATTCAGTGCAGCGAGGTTGAATGTTGTTGCATGTGATGAGTAGCTAGCTCGTGCGTGTACTAGCATATATAGCAATAAAGGGCCATGCAACATACGACCTCCATAAACAGGAAAGTGTGCGCCTGATCTTAGTTCGCGTGCGTATCATGCCTGTTGTTCGAGTCCAACTGGGTAATGATGCTACAGTAGAAATGAATAAGGGCATCTCCAAAGCGAACCAGCAAACCACTCTTATACTTTTGGACCATAGAGTCCGGAGCACTTTTGTCATCCAACGGAGACACTTGTATGTCCGCTTAGCAGTTTGGATGTATAGGTTCCGGTATCCTAGCAACAACAAATGTGGTGTGTGTGTTTGGGGGGGGGGGAGGGGGTTGCATGCATGAGTCCGGATATCTAGTTGACCAACCATAAGTAACCACGTGATCCTCCTCTCTTTTCTCTCTCTTCACATGCATGGTTCCCCTCTACTCTCTCTCCTCACAACCGGACTAATTTAAAAATAGTGTTGGATGACTAGCTCATACATCATGCCCGCGTACCACGTCCAAACAAACAAAAGAACATTTGAGGTGTCTGTTTGCTGGTTAGTGTTGGAGATGCCCTAAGATAAAGGCCGCTACCATATACGCAGGGCACTGCTTTGGCCTATCGATGCCGAAAATCTTCCATGTCTTATTCTATTACTAGAGGCTACGGTACGACTTTGAGTGCCACGCGATTCATGCAACCCTCTAGAAACAATTGTAGAAGTTGCAGCTTCATGACGCGTTGGTTGCATTTTGCGGTAGCCACGGGGGTGTTGCAAATATGTAGCAAGAGGGGCCAAGATTTTGGGCTGCCCAGCTTCTTTTTGCAGCACTGCATGTAGATACTCATCTGCCGAGCATTAATTGATTTTGGGCCCAAATGCCCTAAACATTAGCTTTTCGGGCAACATGTCTGTTTTACATCATATGTTGGAGATTTGACTAAAAAAATCTGTTGGAGATGCTCTTAATGAGCTGATCGTTCTTTCTTCAATTCCAGCACCATCCATTTCTTTCCTCTAGTATAATATGTGTTCCGAACCTAGTTTTACACGATGCAACCAAGCAGTGTTCCTGTTGCAGGTTTGGGTGCCTCTTATCCATTTCTTGGTCACTATTTTGTGCTCGGCAGTAGGTACTCGGCTATAGCTGAAGCACAGTTCAAAACTAGATTAGTGTTTTCCTCATTCATTTCATTTTAGGAACACCTATTCGCTCTCTATTATCTGTATTTGCAGTGTAGACCCATGATATTCCACTAGAAATATCTGTTCTATATGCCTGATATTCAAAGTTTTGGGAACTCATTAGTGAAAACTTCTTTTTTTTCAAACAAATACATAAAAAGTAAAATTATAAAGAGTGGAACTTCGTTTATAAACATAAGATATAAAAATTGGCACTTGCGTATACAAAAATGTAAGATTAAATGTTTGAAGGATTCCTTGTGAATGTTTTCTGTTGAATTTCTTTCTTATGTTTCAACATTTAATCTTACATGGACAATGTTAGGTTAAATGTTTAAATGCGAGATCACAAATTGTGATCAGAATTTTAATAATCTTCATCATATTTTTTTGGATAAGATTTTTTATTTTACGGGTGAATACTATAATCATCTAATTATTGGTGCATGATAACAATTACTCATTGTGTGTCTGTTCTTGCAAAATGCTTCAAAGTTGAGAGGTGCCTTGCACGTACACGGTTACTAGTATCCCAACAAAGCACCTCTCATTGAATCTTAACTGGTAAGAAGGGTATTTTTTTTATAACCTTCGTGAACATTTTTCCAAAAAAATGAACATGTTTTTAAATTTGTGAAAGCTTTTTACAACTTTTGTGAATATATTTTAATTATGTTGACATTCTTTTAATGACCCATACATTCTTTAAAAAACAAGAACACTTTTTAACAATTCTGAACACTTTCCGGGACACATAAAAATAATAGGAAAAAGAGAAAAAGGGTAAAACTTGGACGAAGAAAAATAACCCAAAGAAAAAACCCAAACCGGAAGTTCGATGAAATTCCTAAAACTGAGAAAACCAGAAAATGCTGGGCTGCTAAATGAACCAGCCCAAATTTCAACCTCCAGTGCCATTTGGCATGCGTCAAATAGGAAATGACCCTATTCTGGGAAGATCGATGGTTGGACGGTTTCCGACTGCAGGAGCTTGCACCGAACCACCATGCTAAGGTGAGGTAACAAACAAGGAGGACTCGAACGGTAGCACATACATTATCGTGGGGAGTTTGGGCGAGAGATGTAGGTCTGGAGCTGACCACAACAATGCTAAATGAGTTCCTTGCCCTGTGGATGCAAGTCACGGACATTCATCTTGACTGAGATGCCACAGACTCAATCTCCCGGTCTTGGGAAACTAGTGGTGACTTCTCTACCAAGACAACATACATGGCGAAGTTTTGGAGAAGACAAGTGTTGCCCAGGCCTGCCTTCACTTCGAAAGCAAGGGCCCCGTTGCAGTGCCATTTTTTTTGCATGGCTTGCACTTCTAACAGATGTTGGACTTCCGACCGCCTGGCATGCCGTGGCTTGGATCATCAGGAGAGTTGCCCTTTCTATGCATGGGAGAGGAGAAAACAATCGAACACATACTGCTTTAATGTGTCATCGCAAGGGAGGCGTGGACCATCATATGTCGAGCTCTAGGCAAAATGGATTGGGTACCAGAGATAGGATCAAAGTTGGTGGATTGATGCACAAACAAGCTTAGGGCCAACATGCATGCCAGAGATGTGCGGGCGATCCTACTCCTAGTTATGTGGAAAATTTGGAAACATCGCAAGGCGATTGTATTCTATGGGGCCTCATCTTCTTTACATGCCCCGATTCGGAAAATCAAGGTGGAGAGAAGAAAATCAAAACAAGCGAGGATCTTCAAGGCAGAGGTAGATGCCTTTTTCCAGCCCTTATAATTAAATGTGGGCTAGTGCGAGGAGTTAGATTATCTTACGCGATGTATGTGGAGTTGGTGTTACATGTTTCATGTAAGGTGTAATTTGTAATCACCAAACGTGGAGGGGTTCTTCCCCCATCCTCTTCTTTAACATATAGTACGCACGTTTGTGCATATTCGAGAGAAAAATACGACATGACCCCTGGGGTACGTACACTCTACAGTTGATTTGTTTCTCTAAAAAAAACTATTGTGTATATGCTTGGGTGTTACCCGTCAAAGAAAAATGATACCCACACCCATATACTGGCCCAGCTCCAAAGAAAACCAGCTTAGAAGGTAAAAGCTTCATTTTCTCAAAAAAAAAAGGGATGTGCTAGGCTTCCGCCTGCTGATCTTTTTAAAAGATCAGGTGGGTCGTGAGCCATCAGATCTAGTGCATCAAGCAGCCAAGCGACACCTCCAGCATTGCAACAGAAGTCTTGTTGTAGTTTCTCTTTTACAACAACGGTCTTGTTGGATTTTTTTTTTTGCAACATAGGTCTTGTTGCACAATCTTTTTTGCAACCTCTTGCAACAAAGGTAATGTTGCAGAATTTTTTTTGTCAGACAAGGAGGCAGTCCATGGGGCGGTAGCGTCTCCCGGCTGCAGGTGATGCAAAGCCTCGAGTGGCGCGGGACGGCGATTTGATCTACGTGCCGGCAACACGGGAGGAATGGTGAGGTGGCGGAGAAGGGACGGGGGCGAGGAGATCTGGGCAGTGGTGGCCATGCACGACGATGGCAACTAAGCACTTGTAATATGAGCACTAAGCATTTTTTTTTAGCATGGCAACTAAGCACATGTAATCCGGCAAGCAAGTACTACGTTTTTAGCATGACAACTAAGCACGTGTAATCTAGGTGGTAAGTGTTCTTTAGCACTCCACGTAATCACTTCCTCTCCCACTTCTTATCCGTGGCTGCTGTTCGAAGATTTGATGTCTAATGAAGTTGATGTGTTACGGAAGGAAGACACACATTGGCAAAGAAGAAGGGAACAGAGTGTGGACGGTGAAAGCCAAAGGGGACGAAGTGGGAGCGAATATGGAGCTTTTTTTTTAGCACAAACTGGTATAATGAGGGGCCATGCAGCCTGCGCGTTCTGAACACAGTGGACTGCTCAGACGTATACGGTTTTGATGGTTTATTATTCTTGGTGGGCTGTACGGGAATCCAAGAAAAATAAGGAAAGAAAAGAAAGAAGAAAGAAGAGAAAATTCCAGGACGAAAAGATATGCATGCATGCATGACTTGTGTTGCGGGGCTGGACACTTTGATGCTGCGCCCAGAAAGGAGCAAGAAATAAACAGCACGGACAAGCCCTTTCATGCTGCACCCGGAAAGGGGCAAGAATAAGTGACACGGCCGGGCAAGGTGGAGGCACAGATATATCTTCTCCCGTAACGTTGGAGGCGCACACAACTTCATCCGCACCAGCAAAGACAACTCCGGCGGTCCTTCCCTTGTCCGGGAAAGCTTTCCAGGATGTTAACACTGCAGATGAAAGACGCGCCCTTGATCCGTGATCCTCTTTCCCGCGCAGGATGTGGGCATGCTTCCCGCGGCGTCAATGGAGGTACACCGCCAATCTTGGTAATGCTTCTCCTCCTTTTCAGTTATTTTATTTTTTGCGGCCGGGAAGGTAATCCTTCTGCTCCACGCAATGACGTCCCGTGCTATTTTTGTCTTTCCTTGATTATTTTTATTT
>NC_057804.1:664283359-664284534 GCF_018294505.1 Triticum aestivum
GGGGGTAGTGTCTAGAATAAAATGATATTGTTTTTGTATTTTAATGCAAATGATATATTTTCTGCGTCTTCCACACATGAATTCTTTTCAGATTTTTTGGAAACTCTGGAATAAGAGATTGCCTTCCAGGCATTAATCCGACCTTATAGCATGGTTGCACACCTTTAAAATTCCCAAAGTGTTTTTTTAAGCTGCAAATTTAAGGGGTTCTCTGAATTGCATTACTCATAAAAACTCATCAAACAATATGATAAATTGTCATGTATGTATGTATGTATCAATGTATAAAAAGGACAAGAGGTATTAATCTATGGACATTGATAGGTTATATCAGTGGACAGTATGACTCGATTCATCAGTGGATATTGATAGTTGGATGTGCTTAACTAATACAGAGCTGCTTGTATTAATCTGTCAAATGGAACGCAGGATGAAAAGACCAAGTCCTGGAAGAAATTAGTGAACATTTCTGTGACAGGTGCGACCGGGATGATATCAAATCATCTGCTATTCAAAGTAAGCAGCGCCGAGTATATTCAAATTTTATCTATGTAGAGATGTTGGCACTGTCAACAATTCTCCTGCTTTTATTGAAAATACATAGAAACAATGTCCCAGTAGCAGTCATAATATTCTCATTTACCAGATGCAAGAGCAGTATATTGATAGTGGCAAGTACTGCCGTTCTATTGTTGCCACTAATGATTACAGAGTCACGTGTTTCTGTTTTCGCCAATACGACAACCAAAGCTACCTGCTATATATGCACATAACTGATTATTACTTTCATTCTGCTGATCTATCATCTTTGTGTTATTACAATGCGGGTGACCATATTCTTGTCTTGAAATTTTGCGTCTAGCACATCTGAAACATACAGTAGTACTGATCATTTATTGGACTAAATTTTTGTAGCTTGCCTCCGGTGAGGTTTTTGGACAGGACCAACCAATAGCACTGAAGTTATTGGGCTCGGAAAGTTCAGTACAAGCACTAGAAGGTAGCTTCACTCACTTATTGTCCTTCACATTTGAGAAGCAACACCGATCCATCTTAATTTTCTACATAATACACATTTTGAACTACATTCCAAATTCCAATATTGGTGTACTCCCAGGTATAAATGAGGAGCTGTTTTACGGTGATTGGGTTAGTACTCGGAGTACTTAGCAGTA
>NC_057804.1:664284766-664285233 GCF_018294505.1 Triticum aestivum
TTACATGTCTGATCACGTCTGATTTTTATTAGCCGTCAGATCTTGCGGGGAATTTTAATTGATTAAATTTAATATGTTAATTGCGATAAGGGCATAATGGTCCAGGGGG
Organism: Triticum aestivum; assembly: GCF_018294505.1. Classification (NCBI taxonomy): domain Eukaryota; kingdom Viridiplantae; phylum Streptophyta; class Magnoliopsida; order Poales; family Poaceae; genus Triticum; species Triticum aestivum. Next base: position 664,284,876 of record NC_057804.1, read on the forward strand.
AAATATCTTTTCTTGAACCGATCACCTGAGGACCAGATCCATGTCTACTCGATCCAGTTCAGAATCCTCCTCTGATCTATTCGTAGCCGCTCGCCGCTCCTGACCTTCTCCGTCCTCGACCTGCCCGGCGAGAGGAATAAATTCATCGTCCTCGTCCTCCACCCAACCAACCCCAGCCCCCCACGCCGTCACCGAAGAAGAAGAAGGCCGGATCTGCGCCGGCTGAATCGGCGGCGACCGCGGCGGGCGATCCCATCTCTTCGCGCATACCATCCTTAAGGTATGAATTCGGCTTGGCGTTCTGCTCGTTCTCTTGGCCATTGCGCCCCTCCACCGTGCATGCAGTACAACCTCAACC
>NC_057804.1:664285766-664289104 GCF_018294505.1 Triticum aestivum
AAGATGTTGACGTTTGAGATGAGATATACTAAAGGAAGATGAGATACTGGTTCCATAGTTCACTTAATTTAGTTTATTAAAGTCATCATCACTTTAGGTTTGCATAGCGCATGAAATATAGTTTAAAGGAAGATGATATACTACTTGTTGGACGTTGATGATTGGTTTCCCTCACATGTCAAACCAGCAAAGTCTTTTCCATGCACTTGTCTTTGCCTATGAGCTATTTTACACCTGCAACATTGATAAACAGAAAGATGTTGATGATTGGTTTCCCTCACATGTCATATGCAGGAAGACATGGCGTATGCAAGTGATGAGAGTATGTTCGAGTATGTAAATGTTGTCAGCAAGATGTTTGATAGTGAGGCTGAAGGCTATGAATTCTACAACAAATATGCTCTTGAAAAAGGTTTTAGTGTGAGGAAAAGCTACGTTGAGTGGGATGGATCCAACAAATACATAATTTTAAGGAAAATTGTGTGTAGTCGTCAAGGGTTTCGCGAAGATAAGCACATGAAAAGAAAGATGGAAGATAGAAAGAGGAGGCCACGAAGTTTAACTCGTGTTGGGTGTAATGCTAAATTGGTCATTACGAGACAGGAGGAAACCGGTCGGTGGTTTGTCAAGGATTTCATCAATGAGCACAGCCATCCTCTAGCCCCACGGGATCTTTCTTGTCTGCTGCGTTCGCACAGACGAATTAGCGATGAGCAGAAAGCGGACATTGCGGACATGGAAAAATGTGGGATCCATAATACCGTATTATGGATATTTTGTGCTTTCAATACGGTGGATTTGATAAGGTTGGATGCATAAAGAGGGACGTTTACAATTTCTGCCATGCTAATAAGCAGGAGACAATCAGTGCCGGTGATGCTAAAACGGTGATCATGCACATGATGGCGAGGCGAGAGCGAGATGTGGATTTTTTCTTCAAGTACTTGGTAGACGAGCATGGCCATCTGAAGGGACTGTTCTGGGCTGATAGTCAATCGCGACTTGACTACGAGGCTTTCGGAGACGTCATTGTTTTTGATAGCACATACAGAACCAACAAATACAATCTGCCATTCGTGCCTTTTGTCGGGTTGAATCACCACCGCAGCACTGTTATATTTGGCTGTGGTATAATTTCTCATGAAACAAGCCAGGCATATGAGTGGATGTTGCGGACCTTTTTTGATTGCATGGCACAGAAGCATCCGATATATGTGATCACAGATGGGGACCTTGCAATGCAGAGAGCAATAAGGGTGGTCTGGCCAGACTCAAACCATAGACTATGTATATGGCACATTCAGCAGAACATTGTACGCCATCTGCATGATGACGACGTAAAGGAGGAATTCAGATATTTCATTTATGATACTTCTTCCATTGAAGAGCATGAGATAAAATGGATACAATTCTTACAACGGAATAAAGTAACCAGTGAGGAGTCTTGGCTGCATCAGATGTATCAGATGAGAAAGTTGTGGTGTGCTCCATATCTTGAGGGGCGTTGTTTCCTAGGATTGAGCAGCAATCAAAGGAGTGAGAGCTTGAACTCTGTCCTACATACGCATCTTGAGGGTAAGATGTCGTTGTTTGAAATGCTAGAGCACTATGAGCGTTGCCTTGCGTCGCGACGGATTAACGAAGCTCTCCATGACGTCGAAGCCTTGCAGTCCGTTCCATTTATAGAGGAAAATGCTTCGCCGCTTGAGAAACACGCCGCAACAGTTTTCGCACCTAGGGTCTTTAAGATGGTCTTATGGAGCATAGATGCTGTCAGCAAATGTCAGATTAGAGAGATACTAGATGGATCAGAAGATTCCACTTATGTTGTGTCCAAGCAGGAAAGAATGGATAAAAAGTTTGGAGTGCGCATTGAAGAGCAAGGAGATCTTTTGCACAGGGTGAGTTGTTCTTGCCGTAAGCTGGAATGCGCAGGCACACCATGTTCCCACATTTTTTACATATTGGGGATTTTAAAACAAACAATTCTACCCGGTTGTTGCGTTCCCACTAGGTGGACTATGAATGCAAAATGTGCATACGCACCTACCAGAAAAAACCAGATGTATGACTATTCGCTAAGCCTGCAGAGGTACCGCGAGTTGCGGAATTGTAGTCACGCCGCAAGTTTCCAGGCATGCCACTCTGATGAGGACTATCACCGTCTAAAGATGCTTTTGCAAGCACAACATCATGGCAAGCAATCAAGTTTTGAACTAGCTGACAGCAAGGAGTCAACTAATGCTCAGCATAACAGCATTAGGTTTGGCCCGTTGATGCCGCACTCGCAGAAAGTTGATAAGGTTCTGGATCCCGTGCATGTGCCAGGACGAGGTGCACCGAAGAAAAGGTTGCAGGCAAAGACAAAGAAGTCAAGATCACAGAATATCTGTGGCTATTGCAAGAAACCAGGTCACAATCGACGTAAATGCGCTAAATTGCTAGAGGTACGAAATATGTTCATATTTTTTTTGCATGTGTTTTACTCATAATTGATGTCCATGTGATTTATTCTATTCTTCTGTGTAGGATCCCGAGGCTGAACTGTGATATCTACATACAGCATGAACCGACGATGAGCCAGAGAAAGTCGTGTGCCATTCAGCTTTGTGTGACGTGGTCTTTACATTCTATTTCATCGTGACAGTAATTTAGTGAAGTGCGGTTGTACTGCCATGTTACTGTATTAGTTCGACATCTTTCGTTTTCACTTTCTGTGTGTATCATGTGATGTCCAACTTTAAGAATGATGATGTATTTCGACAAATTGGGCACTATGATTCTTCACCCTTACTATGGTTGTCATGCATATTCATAATCATCATGCATATTCTTCATTTACAGAGCAATAATGACTGACATATTTTTTAAATAAGCGGGGCCCACTGGGGTGTGCTTGGAAATCTTTGAAAAACCTCCATGCACGTTCATCTTCGCTGCATGCAAATCGGGCGGCAGCCGCTGTGCCAGTAGCTGTCAAGGCCTTGATGAATCACTATTCACATGCAGGTCCCCAACTCTTGCATGCAGGTCCCCTTGAGGCATAGACCGATGTTTTCAGCAGTCAGTTTAGAGGGCATTATAAATTCAAAAAAATACAAAAACTTGGAAACCTAGTTTTGTTTGTGGAAGAGATCATGTGTGCCAAAACTGAGGTGATTTGGAGGTGGTCAAAAAAATGCCCGCATTCCCGGAGGGACCATTTGGTCTAACTTAAGCCATTTTTGAAAAAACGTGAATTTTTCCACCACCTCCAAATCACCCAAATTTTCTTGTACATGGTCACCCACATGTGCAAAACATGTGTATGCAAGAAAATTTTGAAAAAAATTATTTTA